>NW_022963754.1:0-220 GCF_012274545.1 Fukomys damarensis
ATAAATGACCTTAAGTCATAAGATGGTGCCTAGCAGCTCTGAGTGAACACAAGCCTGCAGATCGCTGTATATTGGTGATAGGTTCAGCGTGGGGTTAGAGCAGAAATGCAATCTGTAGAGTGTTTCTGCAGTTTAAACTGCAGTTTTCAATGGGAAGCTCCTTCTTTCGCCACTTAGCTCTTGGAAACCAAAACCGGTTGTTTTCTGAATGTGAAGTACT
>NW_022963755.1:0-362 GCF_012274545.1 Fukomys damarensis
GGTCTGCCTTCCCCTGGAGAGAGCCCGGGCCCACCCTCGGCCGTGCCCCTAGGACACTCCACTCCCGCGGCCGCCTCCTTCCCGGGTGTGCGAGGCGCGGGCTGCCCAGGTCCAGTTAAACCCGGTGCTGCTCCGTGCTCGCTGCTCTAAAGCGGTGCCCGGACAGCAGTCTGCTCCTGGGGTCACCTCGGCCGCCTGCACGTTTCTCCATGGGCAGGTCTAGGGCATCGCAGGAAGAATTTAGCAAGCTGACGGTCTCGATGCAGCCGCTGCAGTGCAGTCCCGGACACCTCGCCTCGTACCCGACTCCCGTTGCCAGGGCGGCCCCTCCATGCCCCGAGCCCGCCGTGCCCAGTGCCTCC
>NW_022963756.1:0-895 GCF_012274545.1 Fukomys damarensis
ATTGAAACTTAATTCAGCCTCTCTACTCTACTAGGTCTACATGTGTAGAGTTCACATTTTGGTGAAATTATTCAATATTAACCTTTCATGTACTTTTCCAATTGCACTGGAAAATCCATAAAAAACTATTCTGGGAGGGATTCAATAACTAATTTTAAGGAAGTCCTTTATCCTAAATTCTAATGATACTAAATCCTCTAACTCTGGAAAGAAAGAAAACAGAAGTGTTCTTTCACTGCTTTTTTCCCTGCTGTGTGAATTTTAGCAACATTATTTGGTACATATTATATTTTCAGTGGATATCAGTGCTCTGCTTCATAGGACAAAGAAAGCAATGCACTTAGGAGATCTCTATCTTAGCATCTGCAAATAACTCAGGGGCAAATATTTAGACATGTTGAGATATTGTTATACCACAGTTCTAAATTCTTTGAACCTGAAAAGAAAATAACGTGTTCTTTGGTGAGCTCAGTAGTAAGGAGTAAAACATCGCAGATGACCAGGCAATGGAAATGCACAAATAAACACTCAGGTGTATAGTTTCAGTGTTTTAAATTTGCTTTGAAATTTATTAGGAAATAAACTTGATGATGTTGTGGAATAGAGAGCTAATATACATAAACTAATTTTTACTCTAGTTCAAAATATCATTGACACTTCATGAAAAGAAATATCAAGGGGCCATTTATCTTTTGAAGACACTTCAGACTATATGTAAATATTTAAAATTAAGTTACATGCTTTTAAAATACCCCATATATACCGTGACATACAGAAGAGGATAGGGCATGTTGATACATCGGGTGAGTATTTTCAAAGTGAAAAAACTTCGATATTGTGTCCATATTTTCCTATCATGAAAATAAATTCCAAAATAAAAGGAGCTGGTAGCTTA
>NW_022963757.1:0-1262 GCF_012274545.1 Fukomys damarensis
CTTTTCTTCCTATTTCACATTGTCAATTATCTTATTAGGATCTTATGTACTATTATAGTTTTCCACACCAGAGAAACTGTTTGGTATTTACACATGTGGCTTATTTATTTCACTTAGGAGTTGATCATACATTTGAACATACTATTGAATTTGATTTGCTAAGATTTTGTTGTGAATTTTCTCACCTATATCCACGGAGAGATGTTGGTCAAGGGTACAAAGTTTCAATGAGATAAGAGGAATAAATGTTTGAGATTTATTGCACATCATGATGACTACAGTTAATAATGTAATATATATTTCAAATTTTATGGGAGTAAATTTCAAATGTACTCACTTAAAAATGATAAGTATGTGACACAATGAGTATATTAGAATCTTTTAATCACTTGATATTATGTATATATATACAACATATTTCATAAATATTTATAACTTGTCAATTAAAAAACCCTAATAATTGTAAAGGTGCAAACATTCCTGAAACTTTCCAATCAAACTGTATGCCTCTCTCTAGATCACTGCCCTCTTCTATCCTTGCTGCTCCTGTAAGTTTCTCCTTCCTTCTATAAACTCAGTCATTTCTTCTATCCTGTGTTCTTCTGGAAATAGTTCAATCACCCATATGTTCATGCTCCTAACTGAAGCGTAGACTTTGGAAACTGTCCAAAAAATTTACCTCAAGCTCCCTGGAAATAAATTAGATCTAAACTATCGAGTTTAATGTGCATCGAGGATCATGTCATTTGGCAGTAACTGGATACATTTTGTTGGGAAGGGGGCATTAGCATTCTGCTTATAAGGTTGCACATGGGAAGCTTTCCCACAATGACTACTACAGACAAGGATCATGTCACTGCCCTACTGTCTAGACTTGTAGGAAGAAGCTCTCTTGTGCAAATTGTTCTCCACATACATGGCTCTCACATTAAGCAGGATCAAGAAATGAAAGTAGTTTGAGGAGAGTTAAAGGTAGCTATACATGAGTAAAATTATGATTTTACCTAAGGGAGAATTGTGTTTAGGTTAATTGTGTGAGGGTAATTGACTCAGTAGAAATAATCAGAGCTTTATGAAAGATAGCTAACTCATCAGCACATTCATCAACATTCCTAAGGCATCTTTACCTTGGTTTTTATACTGTGTGCTGTCATTCTGTCTTGATACTGATAGAATATAAAGAAATGTCGGCCTAGTTTAATTAAGAGAGACAAGTGTTTTCCCAAAGCTTTTTTTTTTTTTTTTTTTTTTTTTTTTTTTGG
>NW_022963758.1:0-253 GCF_012274545.1 Fukomys damarensis
CAAAGTCTCATGAGGTCATAGGTGGGACTTTTCAGAGGTGACAGGATCTAGGGTGTGTGCTACAAGGATTAAATTGTGTGATGCTAAGTTTAAATTATGTGATGCTGGAATTCAGAGTGTGTGATTACTAAATTAGTCCACTGCTTGGTTTGGCATAGTTCTGTGTAAGATAAGTGCCTTGGAATGGCCGCCACCATTCTGATAAATAACTTCCTTCTTCACCTTAAAGTTTCCATTTCCTACCTCACGCATC
>NW_022963759.1:0-210 GCF_012274545.1 Fukomys damarensis
AGCCTTCATATGTACTTATCGGCGTAATTTACAATGACCAAAAAGGGCAAGCAACACAACTTTGCCTCAAGAGATGTGTGAACTTTAGCATGGATGGACCATAGCAGCATGGGCTTCTATGGAATAAGCCAAACACAGTAGGCAGACACTGGAGGGACCCAAGTATGTGAGTCAGGTTATGGTCAGGTTTGCAGACTCCAAAAGCAGAAC
>NW_022963760.1:0-204 GCF_012274545.1 Fukomys damarensis
TTTACCAGTGAATTCCAAACCTTATAAAGAGTACAACTGTATTCCCTTTTGTTTGGAGGTCTCTGCCTGGAAGAGATTGAAAAACAGTTGTGAGGCACTTTAGCAGAAAAGCTTTTAAGGCATAGGTGAGGGCCTAGCGAGTCTGAGTGCACACAAGCCTCCAGAATCCTGTATACTTGGGGATAGGTTCAGTGTGAAGTTAGA
>NW_022963761.1:0-290 GCF_012274545.1 Fukomys damarensis
GGGGGGGATGTAAACTAGAACACATACTGTGGAAATCAGTACAGAGATTCCTCAAAAAACTGAAACAAGAAATTCCATTCAACCCAGCTACTCTTCTAAGTATCTTCCCAAGAGTTAAAGTGGTCATATGACAGTGGTCCGAGCACACCCACGTGTAGAGCAGCACAACTCCTAATTGCTGTATCTTGGAAGCAGCCTGTGTGTCCATTCACAGATAAACAGATAAAACACGGTATTCACACACCATGGAGTACTATGCTGCCATAAAGAAGGATAAGCTTGAGTCATGT
>NW_022963762.1:0-242 GCF_012274545.1 Fukomys damarensis
CTTCACTAATGCTATCACCTGCCAGCTGTTTCTCATTCAACCAAGCTAACGAAAGGCTTTACTCCTCTTTGAGCACTTGTGCCCTCCACTTGTTTAACATCGTTACTCTTTTACCACAGCAGCTCTTCAGTGGCATCTTTGCTCCGCAACGTATTTGGGATTGTCCACTTTGCTGTCTTGTGCTCCAAGGCCAGACGAGTCACGTGAACACCACACCCATGTGGTAGTTCTTCAATTTCCTT
>NW_022963763.1:0-353 GCF_012274545.1 Fukomys damarensis
TGCAACACAGTTGCCTGAGGCAACAGAAGGACCTCACTTCTGTGAACGCTACAGAGAAAGTGGGACCCACAGACTGACACAGCGCATATTGTGTCAAAAAACTCTAATCACACAACAAAGAAGTAGCGAGGAAATCATATTATAAAGCCCATTTGGAAATACAGTGAGCAACTCAGAAGAAATTTGAAATCCCAAGACACACTGTAAAGGCAAAGCCACTCTGAGAAAAACAATGGCAGAGCAGTAAGAGTCAGCAACGCAGCTTGTCCAGGACAAAGTGTCTAGAATCTGGAAAACAGTACTTTAGAGAGTTATCTAGGTGAGAGGAGGTTATTCAGAAGCAGGAGAGAACT
>NW_022963764.1:0-206 GCF_012274545.1 Fukomys damarensis
AGAAAGCAATAAAAGAAATATATGAAACAATGACTGAGCATTTCCTAAATCAATATTTAAAAAGCACGGTGAAAATTATAAAATGGAAATAAAGTGTTTGTAAATGGGGAGAGAAGGAGAGGGTGAAGGGAGGGCAGGGACACGGGGAAAAAATGAGAACCAAGACCCGTCATGTAAAGGTACAAGATCCCAGTAATGAATGTAAC
>NW_022963765.1:0-619 GCF_012274545.1 Fukomys damarensis
CACTTTCCTTGAGCCCTTTATGCTCACCATCCTGTAATGCTCTAGGGTTTCTCTCATGAACATTCTTGTCTCTTCTCCCCTGTGAGACATCAGGAAGTTGGCTGAGGATTATAAAATGCATACGTTCCTTCCAACTTTCTTGCCAGTTCTGCAAGATAGAGATTATCCAAGCAAACTTTCACATCACTTATAAAAGAGTGGGGACACCAAGCTGTACGTCAGATCTGACCTACCTCTCCCCCAGCCCATGGGCTCTGCGTTGCTGTTGGATCTCAGTAAAAGTCAGGATCGCATTCACAGTCTCCAGTACTAGCTCTGTCTTCAGAGGTCCCAGTGGCATTGAGGGCTCAGGCTCCTACCAGGCCCGTGCCATAAAGTTAGACTCTACATATTGTAATAGATGTAAAATTGTGAATTCTGTTGACCACAGAGCCAGAGTTTTTTAATCCTGGCAGTGGAGATGGATAAGAGGAAGGTTTAATAAAAGAGGTAAGAAATGAGTTACACCTGGAGGAAGCCTTGACAGAGCAGAAGATGGGAGGGCGCTGCAAGGAGAGAGAACAGTGGGATCAAAGCCTCAGGGTCGCTGAGTGGAGAAAGGCTGCCGGCAGGAAGGAGG
>NW_022963766.1:0-226 GCF_012274545.1 Fukomys damarensis
GTATTGAAGCTCCCCTCCTCCCAGAATCAATGATTTGAAGCATTGGGTTCTACCTGGAATAGATGACATGTCCCACTCCTAACGAATTGCAGGCAGGAGCAAGTTGAGGAGCTCCTCATCCCTGTGTGAGATGGCCAGGCCCCTGTATTTCCAGCACAGGACCGTTGAGGTTTATTTTTCCACTATGAAACCTGCACTCACGCAGCTGGCATCCGGTGTAATATGC
>NW_022963767.1:0-218 GCF_012274545.1 Fukomys damarensis
CACCTTTCTGCTACTGCATAAGTGCAGCACTGCCTAGGTTCTGGGCCATCTGGGGTATCATCAGACTTGAGGGTCTCTGTGGGAATCCCCTATGTGCAGCCAGATACTGTGAAATGAGGGTGACCGTGTGTCAGGAGTCACGAACAGGCTTGGGCTTTTAGAGGGCTGTGTCCTGGACCTCCAGTCTGACTCTGGGAACTTCACAGAGCTCATAAAAT
>NW_022963768.1:0-325 GCF_012274545.1 Fukomys damarensis
GGTTAGGATGAGGATTCCGGTGAGTGACAGCCTCGCAGTTTCTGCACCTGAGAATTGGTGTGCGGCTTTCCTAGTTAGGATCAGCATGAGATTTCAGCTTAGGCTCAGCCAGAGTGTAGGATGTCGAAGACCGCCCTCCGGGAAGGTAGGAAGCAGGCTGTGGGTTAGGGATAGGATTAGCACTGGCGAGCACGACATGGAAGGAATTCCCACAGCAGACAATTTGGGCGTGAGAGGTAAGGTGAGGCCAGTGACTGTTGTGAAGCGAGGATGTGCCGTGGTTTTCCCTCGGACCGGAGCCTTGCCGCCTTGACAGAATCGGGAG
>NW_022963769.1:0-376 GCF_012274545.1 Fukomys damarensis
TACCAGACATTGAGGAGATGGTCCAGGGCTCAGACTGGCTTGAATATGAAATATTCATTCATTTAAATTAAAATCACAAAGACAATCTGTTACTTTAATAACGTAAATCATTTTAAATACTATATGTAACACAAATATGTTCTGATATTTACACAAGCTATTCATGGGTTTGACTTTTCACAAACATTTCTTCTCTTAACTCTGACTCTTCCTAGATGAAAGTCTGTTAAGTTATTTCAAAACAGTTTAAATTATCCCAAACAACTGAAACACCTTTTCCATGCACTACTGGGTGTTGCCTCCTCACTGAATGCAGAATGAATCTTTGTTCAAAAGACAAGTGGGAAGAGCCCTATGAATATATTTAACATGGACT
>NW_022963770.1:0-255 GCF_012274545.1 Fukomys damarensis
AGGTTCAGTTTGACGGTAGAACACAAACGCACTTTGCCGAGGGCTTCACCAGTTTAAAGTGCAGTTTTCCCCGGGAAACAGCTTCTATCGCCGCTTAGCCGTTTAAGGCGATAGCGGTCAGTTTCATGAATGTGAAGTACTCCACAGAGAAAGGTGCTGCAATCGCTTCTCGGCCTTTTGGCTAAGATCAAGTGAGAAAGGTGCTGCAACTCTGTGAGTTTACCAGTGAAGTCCACTTCTTAGGGGGAGTACAAC
>NW_022963771.1:0-220 GCF_012274545.1 Fukomys damarensis
AGGTCGGCGCTAAAGTCCTGACCGCCTTCTGTCCGCAGCAGCTGCTCAACCCCTGGGTGGTGCCGCAGGAAGCCGGTGAGGTCGTAGAGGCGCCTGGCAGTGGACCCAACAGTTGTCCGCCACCAGACACCGCTGGACTTTGCAGGGTGAGTAGGAGGCCGCGCGGGGCAGAGCTTACAACTGGCAGCCCGAGTCTGCCAACCTTATTTTGTTTTAAAGT
>NW_022963772.1:0-893 GCF_012274545.1 Fukomys damarensis
GAAAAGTCTGCTGTGATTCTGATGGGCTTTCCTTTGCATGCAATTTGTTTCTTTTCTCTAACTACTTGTAGTATTTTATTCTTCTGGTGGGTCTCTGGGGTCACGACTATTATACGTCTAGGTGTAGATTTTTTTATCATGGGTAGTTGGAGTCCTATATGCCTCACTTATCTGTATGTCAATTTCCTCCCCTCTGGGAAGTTTTCTGTCATTTATTTTATGAACAGTATTTTTTTATGTCACTTGTATTTTCCCCTCTACTTCATGGATTCCTATCTGTCTTATGTTATTCTTCTTTGCATCATGTAGGAGTTGTTTGATCTATTTCTCATGATCCCTTACTGTTTTTAAGAGATTTCTCTTTTCATAGTCACTGCAATCTATCTTCTGTATCTGAAATTCTATATTTGCATTCATTTATCCTACTGCAAATGCTTTCGATAGAGGTTTTAATATCCTGAATGGCTGTTTATTTCTATCTCATGAATTCCATTTCTTGCCTATGTTTGGCATTCATGGTTTCCATTTCTTTCCTATGCTGTGCATTCATGCCTTCTGTCATGGTCCAGAGCTCATTTATTTTTTCCTCAGTTTTCTATTCTAGAATCTCTAATCATGTCTTTCATTGTGCTCACCGATCTCTGTAATTACCTGGGAAATTATTTCTCTTTAGAATTTTTCTAAAGCCTGGTTGATATGTTTTGTTACTTCCTGTGCTATGAGTTCAGGGTGTCCTGCTTGTTGATTGTCAGACGTTTCCACCTCTTTTCTCCTAAAATTTGCCATTGGTGAACTGGAAGTCTGTATTTATGCCTTGCTTAAGCATTTTCTAATTTTTATATTTGTTGTTGGGCTGTCCTTGATTTAATTCCTGGTTAATACTTTGATCTTCT
>NW_022963773.1:0-204 GCF_012274545.1 Fukomys damarensis
CAAATATTGCCAAATCCAAAACACTCTTAAATCTGAAACAGTTGTCTTCTCAGGTATTTAGGAAGAAGAATGCTCAGACTCATTTTTTATTTGTAAATGGATACAGGGAGAGTCCTGGGCTCGAAGCAAGGCTGTGAGGCCCACAGGGTGCAACCTGTAAGGTGACCTCACTCTTGGGTTCCAGTCAGCACCACAGGACCCTGA
>NW_022963774.1:0-412 GCF_012274545.1 Fukomys damarensis
GACCCAAAGTTAAAAGAGGAAAGGTTTAATTTGGCCCAGTTTGTAGAGGATTCAGTTCATATTTGCCTGGCTCCAAGGCAGGGTGGCGCGGGGAGGGGCATCACAGAGAAACAGTCCATTGTGGGTAGAAGGCAGCAAAGTAGTAAAGAAGCAAAGCCGCAAGTGACAAGCAGGGCCCCTCTTTCTGTTCCTATTATCCTAACCAGGTTGCCCACCCTCAGGATGGGTAGCACTCACACCCAGGGTGGGGCAACCTTAATCTCAGCACCACACCAGTAATCAATCCTAACATTGCGTCCTTAATCCTAGGGTCACACACTCTAGACCCAGCCACCTCTAAAAAGCCCCACTTCTGACCTCATGAGGCTTTGGGGGACATCTACATAGAAGCCGTAACATCACGTATTAGGGA
>NW_022963775.1:0-236 GCF_012274545.1 Fukomys damarensis
ATGTATGTATTTGTATTATCACCACCTAGACAAGATAGAGAATATGTATTTCACCTCAGAATAGTCCATCATTTTTTCCAATCATTCCTAATCAAATAGGAAAACAGTATTTTGATTTTTTTCATTAATTTTATTGGTACATTTTAGGTATACAATATGCTGACATTCATTAGTGGGAATTTGTGTCTTTACATGATATATCCTGGTTCTTATTTTTTTCCCCAATCCTCTGCCCT
>NW_022963776.1:0-629 GCF_012274545.1 Fukomys damarensis
CGTGATATTATAAAGAGTGCCTGTGGAGGTCATTGCATCTTTGACAGAGACCCAAATGAGGGCAATAGCGTACCATGGCATTTGTTGAAAAATAAATCAAAATCGAAAGCCCCAAAATAACAAAGAAAAGATCCACAACAGAGATGCACCAAACCCCTTGCTGAATTTACTCATTATGTATCACCAATATACACTAATAAGGAACTGAGAAAAGACAAGGGGAAAAAATGAGAACCAAGACCTGTCATGCAAAGGTACAAGATCCCAGTAATGAATGTAACTGTACTGTATACCTAAAATGTACCAATAAACTCAATAACAAAAAAAATGAGAAAGGACCTGCCTCAATCGTCAATAGGCTGTATCAAAACTGAATGGTCAAATAAGTATGAATAGGTATAAGACAATGTTTTTTTCACATAGAAATGTGCTTAACTTTTGTTTTACTTTGTGCTGTATCATTTTGGGGTAATTTTTTGTTTATTCTCCCTGTTCATTTTCTGTTTTGAAGTCATTTTTACATAGTGTTTGAAACCATAAAGATTTCCCTGCTTTGAAGAAAATATGTTTATCTTTTCTGTCTTCTTGTTTTTGCAGGGCATTCAGGAAATACAAATTTGTTTGGAATT
>NW_022963777.1:0-266 GCF_012274545.1 Fukomys damarensis
AGGGTGAATACTGTATAAAAACTGAGTGTCCTGAAGAAAACTGTAGGCAGGAGGTGAAGCTCATTGATAGATACTTGCCTATCGTGTACAAGGCCTGGGTATGAACCTCAGCACTGAAAACAGAAACAACAAACAACAGCTCTAGCAGGGAACAGTGCTTGGGCCCAGGAAGGCTCTGTATGCAACTGGAAAGCTCAAAGTCATATTTAACAAATACTTCTAAGGGACCAAAACAGTAAAGACCAAATTTCTCAGTTCACATCACT
>NW_022963778.1:0-214 GCF_012274545.1 Fukomys damarensis
GCATCATAAAATCAAGAATTTTCTGATTTCTTGCAATCAGGAAATCATGTAAAGATTCAGATATTTTGCCAGAGACTTTGACTAAGTAGAACTCTATAGGGAGGAGACAAGGAGTTCACATTTTCAAAATTCCCTAAGTAATTCTTAAAGCTCATCAATTGTAGCAAATGTACCACAGTAGAGCAAGAAGTTAACAAAAAGGGTAACTACGCAG
>NW_022963779.1:0-216 GCF_012274545.1 Fukomys damarensis
AAAGCCTGAAGGGGTGGGTCAAGGACAAGAAAGGACCTTTCTTGTATTCATTCATGAGAAAGAGGTAGGAAAACAAACTACAGAAGAACACCTGCTCAGTGTGAGCCATAAGCAGCCCTGGTACTATGCAAGTGGCCACTCAAACCCAAGGCGTGCTGCCAACTAAGCTTAACAAGAAAAACAATGTTAGGTGGGCCAGACCTATATTCCCTAGTC
>NW_022963780.1:0-233 GCF_012274545.1 Fukomys damarensis
AAATTATTTGTGTTCCAAAAAATTTCAGGTTATAGTCACATTGTAGTACCTTGATTCACGTGCGTTGCAATAACTTTGCTGGTAAAGCAGTGAGATCCAGCTCCTATGTTGTCTATGCCCGAGGTTAATATTTGGAGATATCTGGGGAGGGCATGTGGTGTTTGTGAATGTCATCTCTCCTGTGTGCTCCAGAGCAAAGTGTCTGATCATCAAAAGATCATGGCAAACCCTTG
>NW_022963781.1:0-209 GCF_012274545.1 Fukomys damarensis
ATTTAATATTTATTCAATTAATATTTAATCCATTAATAGATAAGAGTTTTGTATTGTCATTTTGTCATTTTCTGTTTTGCAATCCCTTCATTCCTTTTTTAATTGATTTTATTGGTACATTTATGGTATATAGTATAGTAACATTTATCATTGGAAATTTGCACCTTTATAAAATCCATCTTGGTTCTTATTTTTTTCTCCATTTCCCT
>NW_022963782.1:0-201 GCF_012274545.1 Fukomys damarensis
ATGCTAATCTCAAGGAAAGGGAATTTCAGCAGAAAGAAGGATTACTTGTGGCCACTGGGTGTCGATCTCGATCTGTTTCCATATAGAATTAGGGCAAGTAAATCTCACAGACTCCAGTTTTTCTTAACTGTGCCTCCCGAGAATTAGAGGCATGAGTTTATTTAATAACTAAAGGAAACACAGGGAAAAATCTTTTCACTA
>NW_022963783.1:0-272 GCF_012274545.1 Fukomys damarensis
GAAAAGTTCTGAATTGTAATATATTTTAATAAAAATTTTATGTTGTATGATTGTCCTTGAATGTATTGTTTTTTATTACAAATAATTATTTATGGTGATATTTTAAGATAAATCACTATCATGAAGCAATCTAATGATCATATATTAAGCAACCTAATATATTCTCAAAGATGTCCATGTACAAAACCCAGGAAACATTAATATATTAGATAACATGATGAGGAAGAATTTAGGCAGTAGTTGTAGTTAAAATTGATAATTAGCTAACTTTA
>NW_022963784.1:0-375 GCF_012274545.1 Fukomys damarensis
AGGAAGCGGAAGTTTCGAACTCCAGGGAGGTAAATAGTAAGGGGAACTCTAGAGGAAGACACCAATTTTATCTCTACAAGCTGTGCAGAGAGAGGACAGAGTTTGCACAAACATGCATGCGTGTAGGAGGAAAGAATTTCTAGAAACCAAAAAGAGAATAAGCACATGCTGATATATTCAGAGTAGTTCATAATAAAAATTACACAAATCCACATATTTATATCATAACACAGCATAGCCAAATAGTTTAAGATAAAGAAAATAATTTATAGCTGTATCACATAAATTAATACATTGTATCTTCAAAGGTTTCATAAAATACATGATTGAATATAAATTATTTATAATGATAACTTTTAAAAAGTATATGTTGAA
>NW_022963785.1:0-327 GCF_012274545.1 Fukomys damarensis
CACTTTGCAGAGAGCTTCTGCGGTTGAAAGTGCAGTTTTCCCCGGGAAACAGCTTCTCTCGCCACTTAGACATTTAAAGCCAAAACGGTCAGTTTCATGAATGTGAAGTACTTCACACAGAAAGGTGCTGCAACTCTGTGAGTTTACCAGTGAAGTCCACTTCTTATGTGGAGTACAACTGTGTTCCTTCTTTTTTGTAGGTGTCTGCCTGGCAGAGATTGAAACACTGTTGTGAGGCACTTTTAGCAGAGAAGCCCTACAGGCCTAATAGAGTGCCTAGCAGCTCTGAGTGCACACAAGCCTCCAGAATTCTGTATACTTGGGGAT
>NW_022963785.1:571-790 GCF_012274545.1 Fukomys damarensis
AGATTGAAACACTGTTGTGAGGTACTTTTAGCAGAGAAGCCCTTCAGGCCTAAGAGAGTGCCTAGCAGCTCTGAGTGCACACAAGCCTCCAGAACTCTGCATACTTGAAGATTGGTTCAGATTGACGTTAGAACCCAAACGCGCTTTGCAGAGAGTTTCTGCGGTTTAAAGTGCAGTTTTCCCCGGGAAACAGCTTCTCTTGCCCCTTAGCCGATTAAA
>NW_022963786.1:0-646 GCF_012274545.1 Fukomys damarensis
CCAAGAGAATCCTGCACTCTGTCTTCTTTCCATTTCTCCCCTTGTTTTAATTATGCTATATCTCTGTAGGTGTTTTGGCTAATGTTTATCATTTGCAGTATATGAGAAGATGATGGCCATCAGCTTTACTTAGGGTGGATTTCATTTTTGTATCTTCTGATAAGATCTTTGGGCTGGCTTTTTCTTTAATGAGGCAATTAAATGAGGAGAACGGCCATGGGGCAAAGCAGATGACTTGACTGTACCAGGGATCACCACGTGGGCAAATCACTTGGTCAGAAATGTCAAGGGCTGGCTAGTGAGTACTGAAGGGCTTAGGAGAAGAGAAAGGCTAGGAAACTCTTTCTGGAGGGGAGAGACCGTTATGAAAGATATAGAAGTGAGGCCAGGTGGGCATTGCCTTGGGAAAGTGTGTGACAGAAGCAGGAGTTTCTTTGTAGGTAGTAAGGAAAGATCGATCTAAGGTGGTGGGTGACGTGGTGGGATATCAGTGAGCTGTTACTGTTGGAGAAGACATGCTGTCTTGGTTTGAGCCCCCTCAGAAGCAAATGTTGAATAATGAATGGGGTAAAAATGTCCACAATGGGAGTTAAGTATCCCAGGAAGGATGATGAACAAGGGGGAGATGAGCTAGGAAGTGAGAAAA
>NW_022963787.1:0-387 GCF_012274545.1 Fukomys damarensis
GAAATCCAATGGGACTTGTGTGTGATATGAAGGAACTGATAAGATACCCTACATTATGTTTGGAGTTAATTAGGATCTTTAATTGGTTATGGTACAGTACCCTTTAGCTTGCTTACAGTACAGTTACAAATGTGCTGTGTGCTATGGACCCTTGATGATGGAAAGAAAAGACTCCATATAGGAAGCCTGGTTTTGACTTGATAGCCATCCATAAGAGGGCAGCAGAGCTAGGACATAGAAAAAATTCTGCAAGGTGGTCTTTCTAGGTAATGACCTTTTAGCAGACTCTTTAAAGATGCAGAGGAAATTCAGCCTCTTCTTCCGAGAGTTTCAGTATTAAAATTTAGCTGAGAGATCCTAAAGGCTGTAGATGTGGAAACACATCTC
>NW_022963788.1:0-261 GCF_012274545.1 Fukomys damarensis
TGACTTTGGTTAATATTTCCCTTTTCCTCTTGATTTGGAGGACGTTAAACTGATGGGAGAAAAACAGAGTCCTTGTGATGCATATTTTATAATACATAGGTTCCCCTGTAAGGGAAGAAGCCAAATGTACTCCATTTTTGTATCTTTCTGTTTTTCTATATGAACTGTGTATATTCCAGCTAGTATACCTCATTTTTAAAATTTACATGCCTTAGGGGATATGTGAATCTTGAATTGGCTCCAGTTGCTTTTTTCTGCTCT
>NW_022963789.1:0-1268 GCF_012274545.1 Fukomys damarensis
CCCAACAATGAATGTAACTGTACTGTATCCCTAAATGTACCAATAAACTCAAAAAAAAAAACCCAAAAAACAAACAAACAAAAAAAACATTACAGGTCTGATAAATATTACAGTAGCTGTTGTCATGATATAAAATCATTTGAAGATATTCCCTGACTTATAGTGGTTCAGCAGATGTGTTTCCAACTTGTTGGTGGTGCCAAAGCATTTTCTGTTTGGCAGAAATTGTACTTCAGTTTGTAAATTTTGATCTTTTTCCCTGGCCGTGGAGATGCATCATAGCACTACTGCCTTTCAAGCTGCAACTCCGGACCAGCGGTGGGACCACAAGGGGAATGCACCAAGACTGTACAGTGGTACTGTGCTCCTGATGCAGAATGGCTGGTAGGGTAGGTGTAGGAGAGGCATTTCAATTTACAAGAGTTTCAACTTATTGGAGGTTTAGGAAGACTATGGTGGTTTCGATCTAAGATGTCCCCAAAAGCTCATGTATTAAGAAGTGGACCTTTGGGAAGGTTACTGTCATGGTGGTGCAATGTGCATCAGTGCATTCACCCACAGCTCCTCCCTTCTCTCTCTCTGCTTCCTGGCTATTATGGGATGAGTGATTTTTCTTCTGCCACCGTTCATTTCTGCCTTCGAGCCAGCTGACAGTGGAGTGACTCTTAAAACTATGAACCAAAATAAGCCTCTCTTCCTTTAAATTGTGGAGTGTCAGGTATTTTGACCCAGGAAAAGACTGATAATGGAAATACAGTCTCATCGTAAATTCGGGACATATTTGTATATAGAATATGGGTACTTATGTATAAATATGTTAAATCAAATGATTGAATTATATGTGAATAGTTTGTGTCTATAAATTATTTGAAGACTAGATATTCTTTTTAATGTTCACTTACTAATTAGTTAACAGTTAGTATTTGTGGGTGAGGTTTTAATTTGTAATATAGGTTTATTTCGATGTAACAGAATGGACACTGGATGTGCGATATAAATGGTTCAGATAGAAAAAAGGTGGTCAGAAGGTGTCATTTGTCCTGCTGAAGCTGACAAATACACCGTAGCTTCTTGGGGTGCAGGATACAATAGAAATGTAAACTGAAATTTTCAGAAAGAGGCCATGATTCTCACCATTTCCTCTAGGAAAGCAGAGCACAGAACCTGCCTCAGTTTCCCACCATAAGCTGGAACAACTCCAAAGTCCTTTGCATCTGGATCAATCTGTGTTTTCATGTGATCTGTTTATTAATCACTGTGTCCTTTTT
>NW_022963790.1:0-667 GCF_012274545.1 Fukomys damarensis
TCAACAAAACTGCAAAGGTTCTACATGTGTCTTTTACATTTATGGAGTTTTAGGAGATTGTGTATGTATTTTTGTTGAGGATTTGTGCTAGGAAGACAGCAATCTTGTGTGTTCCAGCTCATTTTATATCTCTGATATTCACCATAGTGCTTAGTAAAGAGAGAACTGTAACTGTGTATCACTTTCATAAATAAAATGCTCTGTGAATTATCTACTTAAATGACAGAATGTGGAAACAATCAAGCCTTAATATTTTCCCTATCAAATTCACATCCTTTTCTAGGGGAATCATTTGTTAATTTACAAAAGATTATATGTAACTCTACCTACCAAAATCACTGCAACCACATACATTTTAGAATTTTCCTCAAGTCATTCTGTTGAGGACGATTTGGCTTTAATACCAATATTAATATTGGTATTAATACCAATATTATGGTACCCTAAAGAATGACTAGATCATTTTCCAAAAGTTTACAGTTTCTGTGAACTAGCATATATATTGGAAATGATTTGTATTGGAGATGATTTGTTTTATTACTTGCATTTTCATATAATAAAACACTGCGCCAAATATTAGTCACTTTCCCAATGCAGGGACAAAATACTGGACATTTTCAAATTAAAGCAGGGAAGTTTGTTTTGGCTCATGCCCCCATAATCCAAT
>NW_022963791.1:0-243 GCF_012274545.1 Fukomys damarensis
AAACTTAAAACAAGCAAACAAGTGTTCTTTAAAAGGTAACTGCTTTTACTATCATTTATCACCGTTTATCTTCTTTTTCATTTTCATGTCAAGTAGGGCATCAGTTATGAAACTATGTTGGGCAAAAATATTACAATTTGTAAAATAATAGACAACTCATTCCTTTTTGATAAAATTAAATAGTAACAACTTTTATTTCTAGAATTCATATAACATCAATTTAAGCTCTCTAAATGAATGTGC
>NW_022963792.1:0-204 GCF_012274545.1 Fukomys damarensis
ACAAATATGAACTATATTTAATTCTTGAATAATAGAGCTTTTGTTATTTCTGATATCTGAATTCTCTTGCACTTGAGAGTATGTTGGGGTTTGATGCAATACCAACTAATATAAAATAAAATGATATATCATATTATTTTAATAAAATTTTTAGTAATATAGGTTTTTGATGCATAATGTATTCACCATGGGATATTGGTACAT
>NW_022963793.1:0-228 GCF_012274545.1 Fukomys damarensis
AAGCACAATTCACTGTCAGCCCTTGCAGCAGCCCCAGACCGGAAGGCAGCTTCCTCGAAAGACGGTGAGGCCTCAGAGGAGCAACGCCATCCTCCTGCCAAGTCTGTCACGAGGACAGTGCTTTTCACACATGTTCCAGGCGTCCCCACACCCGCCTCGCACCACCCTCGAGTTAGCAGGAGACTATACTAAAGCATTTGGAGGAAAACCGGGAGAATCCCCAAGTCC
>NW_022963794.1:0-535 GCF_012274545.1 Fukomys damarensis
GTCTCTCCGGGCTCCGGCCTCGAGGGGGGGCCCATTTCCCCACGGGTGCGCGTGTGCACACACGCGCGTGCAAGGGCAAGGGACGCGTGCCGTCCAGCCACAACGTGTGTGTGTGCGTGTGTGTGCGCGCGCTCAGACCCGCTGCCCTCTCCCGAGACACGCGCGTGACCCAGGAAACCGCGTACATAAAGCCGCGCGGAAACAAACGCACACATGTGTAACACGGACACACAACGGGGACACGGAGGCTCGGCACCTCCGTGTGTTCACGCCCAGAGCGCGTGTGCGAGTCACCCGCACGGCCCACTCCACACCCAGGCCCCTAGGGCACAGGCGTGAACGCACGGACACGCACACGTGTGACACCAACCCGAGCACGCGCGTGTGATTGCGGTCACGCACGGGCATGCAGTTTAGATGAATCGATGATGTGTAACAGACAGTTAATGCGGATGAAGAGATTCTGTTCCACGCGAGAAATCGAGAGCAACGGCCCATAAATCCAGGCACCCCAGGAACACGTGAGCAAAGCCAT
>NW_022963795.1:0-335 GCF_012274545.1 Fukomys damarensis
TTATTCTTGCCACTACTTCAAGAATATACATAGTTGCAGGTGAGAAATGTAAGATTTGGAAACTGGAAAGTAAGAGAACATCGCTCAGCATCATGGTTAAAATCCATCTGCAATATGTGACTTTCCAAACACTTTTTCCCCTTTAAAAATAACAGTACACTTGAAAGAATAAACAAAAGCAACACAATGCAGTTGGATAATTAAATGTGTAAAGAAATTACCAAAAGTATGCCTTCAATATATCAGCTTTGCTTAAAAATTTAAGATGACTATGTATGTGAATCTTATCATCATTTTTTCTTTAATTAGCAAATACTGGATTACCAAAGTAGTGG
>NW_022963796.1:0-442 GCF_012274545.1 Fukomys damarensis
AGTATTTTGTTCTGTTGGGTTTCTGGGATCTTAATTATTATATGTCTAGGTGTAGATTTTTTTTCATTGTGGCTAGTTGGGGTCCTGTATGCCTCACTTATCTATATGTCAAATTCTTCCCCTCTGTTTGGGAAGTTTTCTATAATTAATTCTGTGAAGAGCTTTTTTAAGTCATTTGCATTTTCTCCTGCTACTTCTTGGATTCCTGTCAGTCTTATGTTATTCTTCTTTGCATCATCTAAGAGTTGTTGGATCAATTTATCATGATCCACTACTATTTTTAAGAGACCTCTCTTTTCATGGTCACTGACTGCAATTTTATCTTGTATATCTGAGATTCTATCTTCGGACTCTTACTCTGTTATGAACACTCTCAATAGAGTTTTTAATCTCCTGGATATCTGCTCGAATCTGCCCTATGGATTCCATTTCTTTCTTATAT
>NW_022963797.1:0-353 GCF_012274545.1 Fukomys damarensis
GTCCCCTCAATACACAACATGACACCATTTTGAAGCCACCTCGGAGCATTTCTGGCTCCTAAGCCGACTAAGTTGAGGGAGTCAACTTCTCTCATTCCGGTCTGCTGTTGCTATTCAAACTGACGGACAGCTCCAGTCCCCTCATAGGTCACCTACAGGGCAGCTGCTGTTGTGTTTGGGAGGAGGAGGAGGCAGAGGAAAGCTCACGATCAGTTTAGATCAGTCGACTTGGCAATAGGGTATGGGAACCCGCAGTATTTATAAAAACCCGACAGCCTGACATTTGTCAGGTACGTCAGAGCTCTTCACCTCATCTCCCCTTGATTCTCTGTGTCGCTGCTGGTGATTGTCTG
>NW_022963798.1:0-221 GCF_012274545.1 Fukomys damarensis
GGGATTGAACTCAGGTCTTTGGCTGGCTTGCGAGGCAGGCGGAGGAACCACTGAGCTAAATCCGTGGCAAGCCTTTTCTTTTAGGTTCATTTGATCACACTAGTTATCAGTACTCTCAAAAATGCCACTATTATCTTTAGTTAACTTAAAAATTTTAGAAAAAAATACATATTTTTTTCACCAGGTCCAAAAGAATATATGGATAAAGATAAATACAAAAT
>NW_022963799.1:0-218 GCF_012274545.1 Fukomys damarensis
TTTATCAACTGCATGCAAACCAAAACTCTTTTGTCAGATATAATTTCTAAAGTTAATGTTAAACTTTCATAATGGAGAAAACAGTGTTCTTGTTCTTACTGATGATAAATTTAAGACTTTAGTCATTTAAAACATTTTTTTATTCTAATGCTATGCACTCTTCTGAACTGAAATCCAGAATGTATAGAAAAGACTATTGTGAATATGATGTTAAAAAA
>NW_022963800.1:0-255 GCF_012274545.1 Fukomys damarensis
AAAAAAAAAAAAAAAAAAGATGATACCAGAAAATAGAAAGACATCCTTTGCTCCTGGGTAGGAAGAACCAACACAGTGAAAATGGCCATACTTCCAAAACTGCTATATAGAATCAATGTAATCTTAATTGAAATTCCAGCAGCATACTTCACAGACCTTGAGAAAACAATCCAAAACTTAATTTGTAACAAGAAGAGACCTAGAATAGCAAAAGCAATTTGAGGCAACCAAGACAAGTTAGGGGATATCACAATC
>NW_022963801.1:0-294 GCF_012274545.1 Fukomys damarensis
TGGGAACCTGTGTGATACAAAGGCATCATACTGCTCATCTGAAGGATTTCAAATAATTTGCAATATCTCAAAAATAGCACTTAAATTTCTTAAGCATGGCCATCCAGAATATTAAGGTAAGAAGAGTAGGCTATTTCAAAATTTAGCACTGTTTCAAGTGTTTCAGTGACATCATTTTAATAACTTGTAATTTCATTTAGTACAACATATGAATCAGTGTTATTTTTTAGAGTCTCATAAGCTTAGAATGTGTACAGCTAAGAATGTATCAAGTCTAAATATATGACAACAAAA
>NW_022963802.1:0-777 GCF_012274545.1 Fukomys damarensis
ATATATTTCTGCTTAAGGGAACAGGGCAACTTTTCTTTAAAAAAATAAGAATTGTGGCAAATTTCACTGGAGGAGCAGGTTAGGTGAAATAAAAATGAGAGAAATATGTTTTACTGAAACAAATGGTAAAATATATCTTTTTGCTTGTGTGTTACATTGAGGGATGATCTAAATTCACCAACAACTGTTCTTGTTTATTTAAATGGTGACTCTGAAAATAGTGATGAATAGAACTTTGATTCTTATTGTCTAAAAGAATGAATAAGTACTAATAAAGCAAACAACTTCAAGTGAAATAAGTATTCAGAGAACTCACTCTCTAAAAATCTGCTTCTTGTCAGTGTTAATTCTGGACCCAAAGGAATACTTTGAAAAGCAATACATACCCATATTCCTTTAAAAAAACATTTCTCTATTTGGAAGGTTTAGTATAATAGAGTTCATTCATCCCCAACAATTACATACTCTGTAAGCACCAGATAACATAAAACTACTATAACTTATGTCTCCAAGAAATTTAGAATACAGTGCATCCACTTGAACTTCTTTATATCACTAGAGTGGTACCAGACCAATCTGAAGCCAGAAAATTAGTCATTCATTAAACATTAAGAGATGGAATATCATACTGTTCCTTCAATTAGTTTCTTCTATAATCTTGACTTAGGAAATAAAAGAACCATATAATGAACTTTCTCATCCACCATGTTGATATATCCTTTGGTATATCATGGTCTCTCAATATTGCCAAAATAGTAATATTGGGCTTTAAAGAAC
>NW_022963803.1:0-1163 GCF_012274545.1 Fukomys damarensis
CCATTTTTTCATTATCTCACATTTTTTTCTTTTCCCTTATTACCCTTCCCCTACCCATCCCACAAACACCTTTTAATTACTCTATTCCGCTTATAGATAACAAGTATGGTGCTTACTTGGCATTCGCCTATTTCCCCCTTTTATTAATTGAAAATGACACAACTTCCAATCAATTCTTATAATTCGTAGCCTTTCTGATATTTTCAGAATGTTGTAAGTCATTAGATGGCCAGAAAGTGGTGTGAGAGATGGAAGAGGCAGGATAAAGCAAAAGGGGCGAGCCAGACCCTTGAGCACTCTTCTACATAGGAGAGTTTTCTATGAAGACAGTGAGAAAGCCACCAAAGATGTTAAATTCAGAAAGACATGTAAGGTTTCTAGGATTGAAGGCTTTCTTTAGGAACAAGATGCAAAAGGGATCAAATGAACCAAGAAAGTGGCAATGAAAAAGGAACAAGTAAGAGATAGGGAGGTGGTAGAATTAACAAGGGGTCACTTGAATGCAAGAGCATGAGGGTATGTTGGTTCAGGTTCTCCGGAGGATCAGAATCAATGGAAAACACATATTTTCCATTTGCGTGCAGCTATTAATGGGGATTAATAAGACAGGTTTTCAGGATCAGACACAGGGTAGTACATAGTGGCTGTCTGCATGAGAGGATGCCAGAGGATCCGTAACTGCTCAGTCCGAGAAATAGGAAATGTTGGAACAAGAGGGACCCAGGCTGCAGTGCCAGCCCAAGACTAACAGCCTGGAAACTCCCTGGAGGGTCACTGGTGTGAGTTCATGTTGAAAAGCTGAAGAAGCTGATGTCTGGAATCCACAGACCCTGACTGCAGAAAAAGTTGTGCTTGATTGAGTGTAGGCCAACTTTCTTTTTCCTTTCCTATTTGTTCCATCTGGAGTGCAAGTCCACTGGATGGTGCCAGTCACAGTCAGGGTGGACCCCCCCATACACACACACACACACAGTTTGCTGGCCTGCCTGCCAGCCACCTCCTGAAGTACCACACAGACACATCCAAAAGTGTGCTGCACTGATCCACTTGGCCTCTCAATCCAGTCAAGATGACAATCAAGACTTACTGTAGGAGTGTTAAGAAGAAGAGAGCAGTCAGGTCTGGAATACAAAGTAAGACCATCATGGGTCCCAGATAAATAG
>NW_022963804.1:0-387 GCF_012274545.1 Fukomys damarensis
GGTTTCAATCCAGTTTTTCCAACACAATTTACAGAAGAGGCTATCCTTCCTCCAGTGAGGATGATTGGCTCCTTAGTCAAAGATGAGGTAGCTGAGTACATCTGGAGATGTTTCCATATTTTCCAATCTCTTCCACTGATCCTGGAGTCTGTGTCTTTGCCAGTAGCATGCTCTTTTTAACACAGTGGCTTTGTAGTGTAGTTTCAAGTTATACCCCCTGCCATGTTTCTGCTGCCTAGAATGGCTTTTGCTATTCTCACATGTTTCTGCTGCCTAGAATGGCTTTTGCTATTTTCATCTGGTTCCAAAAGAAGTTTTGGAACGGTTTCTCTAGTTCTGTGAGATATACTGTTGGGATTTCCATTGGGATTGCATTGAATCTGAATA
>NW_022963805.1:0-897 GCF_012274545.1 Fukomys damarensis
GCTTCTCTCTATCAGAAGGGCACCGTCTACCCAGCCAGGGGCAGAAACCTACAGCCCATGTGACTCTCCCACGTTGCTGGCCCGACAAGTTACAAAGGACCAAGAGCCTAGGAAATCTAAGAGCCAGGGCGAGATAGACACCTCTGGCTGCTCCCATTCTGGGAGCTGGAAGTCAGTGGTGCCGAATCCTTAACAAGAAACCTAGAGGGACACAGCTGTGATCCATGCCGCCCCTCCCAGCGCCAGAATCCGCCTCACCAGTGAGGGCAGCTAAAAAGCTGTGAAGGAATACTCCAAACGGAAAGGGGTGCCACTCGCTCGGCTCGCCAGAAACACCCAGCCCGTTCTGTTTGCAAAGGGCAAAGTCCCCCCGGGAAGGGAGGGACAGCACTGTCTGCCAACCTCCTCCACCCAGATTGGAGTCTCTTCCTGGGAGCCTGAGAAACAGGCTAAAAACGCAGCGCAGTTGAAAATGGAACCGAGCAGTATGGCTCCTCCACGTGGTCCTCCTACTGCAGGCCTTATCTTTATCTTAGGAGGGCTGTGCAGGGCCAGCACCCCGCCTGGGTATTCCAGCCACTGCCCACCTCAACCTCTGGCCGCCAGCCTGTGGTGGAGTCTGCACTCAGCAGCTGCGCAGCATCTCTGCCCTCATACCAGAGACAGACAATGAAAAACTGGCCTTTCTGTGGACTGGCTGGAGGCGTTCCTGTCAGAAATGGCCCAGGACATCTGAGAGCTTTAGGCAGGGCCAAACCCTGGCTAAAACCCAGCTGTCAGGAAGGGTATCCTCCCTCCCACAGCCAGCCCCACCTCATCCTCCTCACTCACCTCCCTCACACTGAAGGGCTGGGATGGCTTCAGTCAGCCCCTCCTTTCCACAGCTCTCCTCAGCAC
>NW_022963806.1:0-741 GCF_012274545.1 Fukomys damarensis
AAAACCAAGCAAAACACAATCAGCTTCAAGGTCTCCTCCAAACTTCCCCCTTCTGTTAGGCACGGATTCTAACATGTGAGCAGGAGCCAGCATTCTGTCCACATCTGGCCTCTACTCGTTTTCATAAAAAATGTAAAAATTTCCTATTCTAACATCATTGTTTTAAATTTGCTTTACTTACCTGTACTTGTTTCAGTGTTACTTTTATTTCTGTCCTGGGAAATCCACTCAGGGCCTCACCCTTGCTAGGCAGGCGCTGCACTGCTGAGCTACGTCCCTGGTCACGGCTGTACTTGATTTGAAGCCTTCAAAGCATAAAGTATTTGTTTGGAGATGATCCTTTCAGGCCTAAAATGAGTTACATAGAAAGATATAATCTTGGTATTAGTTTATTTTCATTGGTAAAAGAATAGCACTGAGGAATTATAGTATTGAAAATATTAAGCACCTTTACTATGAAATATTTTACAGGTGATTTTGTTTCCATTCATTTACTGGTTTTCTGCCTTTCCATGCATAAGAATAATGATTTGTTTGCTGCTCTAGAATCACATGGCTTTTCAGTATATCTCAAATATTTTACAAGGTGGTTTTGTGTGGTAACTCTTTTAATTTCATGTGATTCCTTCTGTGAGCCTCATGTCTATAATAAAGAGAAAATTCTGTTGGCAGAGAGCATTACTCTCTAAACAGAAACCAGCTGATGAAGTTGACAAAACTGACTTGAAGTAAGTTGCTGAT
>NW_022963807.1:0-905 GCF_012274545.1 Fukomys damarensis
ATATATATATAGACAAAAACAAAAAAAAACAAGAAACATATTTAAGTTATTACCTTTTAATACGGTACCATCTAAGGAAAGTGCATGGGCCTATAAATATACCTGTAACCATAGGTAGGAGGAGCAGAAGAGAAGGGATAATACCTGGATCAAAAGGTTGTCATAAACAACGTGAATTTCTTTATACAGAAACTATTATATTTTGAAGATAACCATCATAAACATGTTATAATAACATATTTAATAATGCATATCTTTTTATAATGTTATAAAAATTATCTGGGCTCCCATTAGTGAATAAAGATCAGAATAAATTTTCTGAGCAGTTGCTTCTTTATTTACCAACAGGAGTGTACCCAAACTTAAAAGTGTATATTTAATTATTTTTAAGTTTTTATTTGACCTATAAAACCAGATAACATTTAGACAGACAAACATATAAGACAATTTAAACTAGAGTGTATCCAGATGGTTTTGGCCAATTGAATTATAAAATCTTTTAGTTATGACTAGTCAAAACCTTTGCAGGTCAATTAACAGATCTCATAGAATTAGAATCAAAAGGAATGAAAGCTGTTACTATAAAAGTAAACCTGTAACAATCTTGAAACCAACAAGCAAACATACATATTTTCCTGTTAAATCATTTCCACATACCTTTTCTACATATTTGAGCCTTCTGGTGTTGTATATCTTTCTTTATATCTTTCTAACAAGACATGCATACAAAATCCTTTCATATCAAAAGTATATCTCTTTTACCCATAGTTTTTTTGTAATATTTTTTCTGCCATCTCATTTATTATAAATCTTCTATAACAAACTTTAGCTTAAAGTGTCCGTTTTTTGTTTTTAGATTGTTATATCTTAAAATTTGACTGGCTGTCAATAGAACAGTATTAAGC
>NW_022963808.1:0-215 GCF_012274545.1 Fukomys damarensis
TGGAGAGCAGATGGCATTTTCTCCTTGGCAGGTAATGTCTCCTCTTCTGCATGATAGCTATTATGTTTCCTGAAGGCCCTGAAATAGTTATTCCCCCACAGAACTTAGAATTACATCTAAAGAAAGTGTGACAAGGCCTGTACTAGCTTTATTATCAAGGTTAAATAGCTAGACCGCGTCATCTAAACCAAGTCCAACTGGTAAAGACAAAATCA
>NW_022963809.1:0-277 GCF_012274545.1 Fukomys damarensis
AAGATTTTGTAACTACACATAGCTGAGTTTGGTATCTTCAATATGGAATAAAGTTTCCCATCTAAAAACAAAAGGGACTGGTAAGCAAGGGAAAGCTTTATACTAAAAACCATTCTGTACTCCAAGGTGAGCATAGGAATAGTAGTCAAGCTTTTCAAGAGTTTTTAAGAATATAAAGATAATTATTATATAATATTTACAGAAAAACACTTTGTCTAATGATATTTGATTGACTTTCTTACATTTCAGAATATGTCTTATAAGATTCTTGTGCTAT
>NW_022963810.1:0-3981 GCF_012274545.1 Fukomys damarensis
TTGCCCCCCCCCCCCCGCTTCGGTACTAGGAATTGAACTCAGGACCTTGCGATTGCTAGGCAGGTGTGGCACCGCTGAGCTAACTACATCCTTGACCCTAGAATTTCATTTCTTGAATGACTTGATATGGAAACCTCAGATGGTGAGGACGAGGAGGCCAGCAGCACTGTCCTCACTTCCCGGCTGTGCATGGTGTGGATGCATGACACACAGGTTTGTCGTCACACTCCATCAGAAAGCACTGGTTATTTTCAGGTAGAATGAAATATGAAGATGGTTAAGAACACAAAGTAAAAAGTTGTTTGTAAGAAATCTATTTCATTAAAGGAAAATACTTCTCAAAAATCTTAAAAATTACCACCAAATTCCAAGCTCACTAGCCAGATCACAGGGTGGGGCCAAACTGAGCAACTCAGGGAAATACTGGCTCAGACTGTCACAAGGGCTGCTGCTCAGGGGAAGAGAGCCCCTGGGCTTGATCCCCAACACTGCCAAAAACACTTATCAGAATAACAGGACACACTGCATTTAAAGACAGAATGAGGTTATATTATCTTGGCATGTATAAATGTAGCTTAATTTTAAATCCAATCTTTGTGTTCCTACAAAACATTCCAAATCCTTGATGCAGAAGAAGCTACCAGATGTGCCTACAGGGGAATCCCACTGGCGCAAGGGGAGATGGCCCTGCTGTGCTCCGTGTCACAGAGGAATGTCATTTCTTCACATTTTCTTAAAGGGACCAATTTTTCTGTGAAACGTAAATTGATACATGTTGGAAGTTTTAAGTAATGTGAGATGAACAAAACTTACATACACCAGGCCTGGCCTGAATTTGACCCACAAGATTACTGGTGTGTGAACTGATTTTAGATTTAGCCCGGGTATAAATTCCAGTTCTAAGTTGGTGAGAAGTGTGAACTTGCTGAATATGCTGTGTGTATGTGGTTGGTGTTGCTGTGCACCGGGGGCTCACATGCTAGGCGGCTCTACATCGAGCCCACACTCACAGTGCCATCCACATTTCTAAAAGGCTTGTCTCAGGAATTAATGTGTGGGCCTGATTGCATCCCTGGTGTTTCATTTTTCTTCCCAGGGTAGCCTGGGAAGCACTGTTTCCGAGGGTTGAGAAATTTGTGTGCTTGCCTGAGACCTGTTGTCCCTTGACAGGTTTTCTGCTCTCTGTGCTAGTGCTTGTTCCGTAGCCTTATGGTTCTCAGCAGAATTCACTTGGGTCCTTATTAAAAACAGCTGTGCCAGCTGGCATAGCTCGATAGGTCTGCAGTGAGATTTGGGAAATTATAAATAAGCTCCCCAAAACACTGCAGTGCAGAAGGGATGGGCCATAGCTAGAAAAACATTGCTGTGGATGTTTGAACAAAGTAGGCTGTCAAGAAAATTACCCAGCATTCAGGAGGCACCATAAGTTTGAAGACCATCCTGGGCTACATGGTGAGTTCAAGGCCAGCCTGGGCTGCATAGCGAGACCCTATCTCAACAAAAAACAAAAAGAAGGAAGGAAAAAAATTAGCTTACTGAGCACAGTGGCATGTACCCATAACCCCCAGCTACTTGGGAGACTGAGGCAGGAGAATCAAATTCCAGCCCAGCCTGGGCATCGTAAGCAAGACTTTGTCTCAAAATTAAATTTTAGTCCGGTGTGATGGTGCACACCTGGGATCCCAGCACTTGAGAGGCTGACACAGGAGGATTGCTGTGAGTTCAAAGCCAGCTTGGGCTACATAGCAAGACCCTGTCTCAAAAATATTTTTTTTTTGGTTTTAAATTAATTACCTTTATTATGGGGCCAGGGATTTAACTCAGGTTCTGCCACCTGCTTCGCAAGCACAAAGTCCCAAATTTGATTCCCGGTATCAAACCTCGAACAAATAAAAAAATTGCCTTTGATATATCAAATAGGGCAGAGAGTTGTTTCTTTTACTCAGTCAAAACGTACTAGTGATTCTTGATCTGATATAGTATGATCCAATATATTTTCCTTCCGTCTTTTCCTTAGTTTGACATTGGTTCTTTCTTTTTTAGTATTTAAAAACCTGTTGCCCAGCTTAATGTATGTGATTAAAATGGAACTGGTAAGTAGAAGTCTGCATTTTTCCCTGAGGCCTGGAGGCAAATGTTGCATGTATAGTGATACACAGTGGATGACGTGTGGCCTATTAGTTATTTCTTTTGACCTGTGTGCCTATCCTGGAAGTGAGAACGATAGCTGATAGCTTCGTCTTTCAGAGGAAGCTGCCAGCATCAGGCTCAGGCTGTAAGAGATCAGATGTTGAGATACCGTCCCTAATTAAGAGAGTGGAGATTTTGTGGCACCTGCTTTTTAGGAGCTACCTAGACCGCGGAGAAGGGGATTCCAGATAAAATGAATTCAGGGCAGTGTGGCGTGTAGAGCAGGAGTGATGTAATGAAGCCATGAAGTCTTCTGGGCTGTGAAGTGATCCCAGGACAGCACAATCCTCACTGGAGCTTTGAGACTGGTCTCGCTGTGTGTGTACCCAGACCGGCCTTGAGCTCAGAATCCTCCTGCCCCCAACCTACAGTGCGGTTTGTCCAATTGTTACACCACAGGACTGGCCACCAGGTATTTTCCACCCTTCAAACTTTAGAATTGAATTAAACCTGGTTTAATGCCTTAATTTTGGATCATGAAATTAACACAGCTGAGAATGTGACGCTTGCCCTGTTAATGATAAAACTGCGTTTACATCCCATGAGTTTCAGGGTGATGCCCCTCCCCCTCTGGCATGGGGAGTGAGCCCAGGGCCTCTGCACTGAGCTGGAGCCCCAGCTGTTTTCTGCATTTTATTTTGAAACAGGGTCTCACTTCAGTTGTGCAGGCCAGGCTCAAACTATGGATCCTTGGCCTCAGCCTCAGAGAGTGCTGGCTTTACGGTGCAACCCTCGCCTGGCTAGGGAGGAGTCACTGGTCATTGGGGGGTGTGGTGTGGTGTGTGGGTGTGGGTGTGTGTGTGTGTGGTGCCAGGTGCCTCAGGTTGGCAGTAAACACCTTTCATTTGGAGCAGGTCCCCTGCCCTTGTCTCGAAACAGCTTCTCCCTACATAGCCCAGGCTGGCCTTGAACTCTCTAGAGCTATTTTTTTTGGTTGGTTTTGTTTTTTTTGGTTTTTTTAAGAGGAAAATATTTCCAGAATTTCTCATGGACCACTAACCCTAAATTAACTTCCTGGAAAACACCACTATTATTAACTTTGTTATTGTTGTTGTTGATTGGAGATGGTGTCTTGTTTAGCCTAGGCTGGCTTTGAACTCACAGCAATCCTCCTGCCTCAGCTGCTTGAGTGCTGAGATTGCAGGTGAGCCTGGGATTACCATGCCTGGCAAAACACCATTCGTTTGAGGGCTGAATTAAGATGTTTTTCTGTCACTGAAATTAGTTGTAGCACCTAACGTCCTCCCCGCCTCGCTGCTTCCCTCCTGTGGATGGTACTAAGGGTCAAACCCAGGGCTCTACTTGAGCTAAGCCTGCACTGAGCTACTGCCCCACCCTATGACAACTTTCTTCTTTTTTTAAAAAAAATTTTATTTCAATGTAATACAAGTAGATATTAATGAAGAAAATATTTTTTAAACTTCTATGAAAAAATAAAGCAAAATGTAACAAATTAAGAATAACACTAGTTAATACACTGTGTACCATAATCTTAGAAGAATGGACAAAATGTTATAGTACAAGTCAGACAAAGACTCTTACAAAAAAAAGAAACAAATAGATAATAGCACAAAACAATGAGCCAAGAGGACCTAGCAGTATAAATGAATCAAATTAGTACACATATTGAAATATTCTGGGATTTATTAGAACTTTTCCCTACTTCCTATTTCTCTCTTTTTTCATGTTTTCTTTAAAATCTAACAAACTGTATACAGTAATTTTTTGTTTGTTTTTGTTTTTTAAGACAGGGTCTCACTATGTAGTTGAGACTGACCTGGAACTCACTAT
>NW_022963811.1:0-768 GCF_012274545.1 Fukomys damarensis
GGCGAGGTCGGGAGCGGGCCGGTGCTACAGGGATGGGAAGAGAACCAACGAGGTGGGAACGCAGGGAGAGAACGAGCCCTGGGCCAGCAGCCTGGGATGCCTGGGAGAGGACACGGAACCCCAAAACCCCGCTTTTACATGGAGTGTGAGGTGCTCCTCACACCCCTCCTGAGTTCTAAGCAGGCCATGGATTATGAGATGTTGGAATTGACAGCGTCTGAGCTGCGTACAAACTCGGATTCACCAGTCGGAAATGGCGCTGAAATCCAGGGACTAAGAGAAACGACCTCTGGAGCAGTGGGGGATGAAGGGAGACTGCGTCTGTGTCTGGAAGGGCCCAGCGCCCGGGCTCATTCACTGGGACAAACTCTCAAACACAAAGACTGGAGTGAGAGGGTGCTTCTCCAGAAGAGCCCTGTCTCCTCCATCTCTGGCCTGGGCCTAGGAGACCCCGCTGTGAGCCCTCTCTGCACTGCTCCGAAGGCTCTGGAAGCCGAGCTCTGTTTTCCGCGCCCATCAGGTGTCAGTCTGCAGGGAGCAGCAGCTCTGGCTCCAACCACTTCCATGCTGGCGAGAGGCAACGCTTAGCGGTGCCCAGCTCCACAGGCAGGACACCGCGTCCTGAAGACAGAGAGCCTGGTTTCCTTCAGACAGACAGACAGACAGACAGACACTCAGTCATCACAGTCACAGGCACAGTCGGGACGGCCGCCTTTGTCCTCTGCCTCACACTGTTCACACGAGGACTGGGCCTTGAGCTGTACCTGG
>NW_022963812.1:0-200 GCF_012274545.1 Fukomys damarensis
TGCCTCTCTGTGTTTTACTTGCCAATTCCTTCCACAACATTTCCCCTTTGTATCAAGAATATTGTGCTAAAGGCTTTGGAGAACTTCAGGAAATCCATGTATTGTAATCATATACATCTTTAGAGTGTTAGAAGTGGAATTCATCCTCAGAAAACCAGTAGGCATTATAAAATTTTATGTGCTCATCCACTATAGCTAGA
>NW_022963813.1:0-266 GCF_012274545.1 Fukomys damarensis
AGTTTGAGAGCAATGGTTTTTTTAAAAAATCGTAATAGGTTCTATAAAATATAATGTTTCATTTAGTTTCACTTTGAGAAAAATTTGAGTGAGTTATAGTAAAATGATTTGTGAGTTTTTGGACAGCGAATGGTAATTATTAGAGGACAGGATGAATTAACTAAGATCAAGAAATATACAATTATCAGCTACTTTTAAAATACTACCTCTAGATAGTAAAATGGGACAGTGTTATCAACATGGCATACATGAATTTCAGTAAAATA
>NW_022963814.1:0-208 GCF_012274545.1 Fukomys damarensis
AACTTTTCCATTTAAAAGGAAACATATTTAAAATATCCAGGCTAAGAGAAAAGGGGAAACAGAGCCCAAGAGAATAACAGAAAGTGATGCTTTTTTCAGTCCTTTGGGGGGACTCCAGCCTTTCCTGTTCCTACTTAGCTTCAAAAGAGTAAAGAGAATTCCACTAAGTTTGAGAATCAAGTACTTGTTTTGCTTCCCACCTACTGCC
>NW_022963815.1:0-201 GCF_012274545.1 Fukomys damarensis
TCAACTGATTGATTTGTAAAAGCTGAGCTTTAATAGGTTGTATCATTGCTGCTGAAACTCCACCTCCCATAATTCCTCCAAGCAATGCACCAGCTAACAATGTTCCTATTGCCAATAATTGTAATGGTTTTCGTCCTGTCTTGAGTGGTGTTGTGTACTGCAGTCTGGCAGTGGCTGTATCTAAGCAATAATTTGGTGGTG
>NW_022963816.1:0-427 GCF_012274545.1 Fukomys damarensis
GTCCACATACACGCAGGTGTCCTGACAGGACCCCTGAGGTCCTCCAACCTCAGGGCAGCCATGCAGGGCCTCTCCTTGCTCCTGTCCATCTCCCGCCTGGAACCGTACCCTTCTGGAGGAGGGTGCCTTATGGAAGTGGGTGCCTGGCTCGGCAGACAGCAAGTACAGGCTGGGCATCAGCTCTGCCGACACCATGGTGCTGGGTGCCAAAGCACTCTGCCTCCCAGCAAGTGTACACCTGTCCTTGCACACCTTGGCAGTCCCCTTGATTTGGTAGGAGGGTGACAGGGGTCCAGGTAGATGAGGTCAGGCCAAGCCCTCCAGGTTTCGCAGGGTCCTCCATCTCTGCCTTGGATCTGCACCTGGCAAAACCAAGTGGGTTAGAGGATGGACTCTGAGCCCCAGACTGCAGGCCCTGCCAGCACCA
>NW_022963817.1:0-233 GCF_012274545.1 Fukomys damarensis
CTTTCATTGATCTAATTTCAAACATTTTATAGATAATAAGACTGATATGTTCACTTCATAGAAGTCATACATATATTACACAATATGGTAGGAAAAACTATATTATATTAGTTGTATTCTTGATTCTGGTTTTTTGTTTTGTATTTTGTTTTTTGTTTTTTTGTACCAGAGATAGAACTTGGGCCCTTGCACTTGCGAGGCAGGCAGTGGTTCTACTGAGCTAAATCCCTGGC
>NW_022963818.1:0-1610 GCF_012274545.1 Fukomys damarensis
AAAGGTGCTGCAACTCTGTGAATTTACCAATGAAGTCCACTTCTTATGTGGAGTACAACTGTAGTGCTTTTTGTTTATCGGTCTCTGCCAGGCAGCGATTAAAACACTGTTGTGAGGCACTTTTGCCAGAGAAGCTCTTCAGGCCTAAGAGAGTGCCTAGCAGCTCTGAGTGTACACAAGCCTCCAGAACACTGTATAATTGGGGATAGATTCAGTGTGACGTTGGAACACAAACACACTTTGCAGAGGGCTTCTGTGGCTTAAAGTGCAGATTTCCCTGGGAAACAGCTGCTCTCGCCGCTTACCCGTATAAAGCGAAAGCAGGCAGTTTCATGAATGTGAAGTACTCCAAAGAGAAAGGTGCTGCAACTCTGGGAGTTTGCAGTGAAATCCAGGTCCTATGTGGAGTACAACTGCATTCCTGTTTGTTTGTAGGTCTCTGCCTGGCAGAGATTGCAACACTGTTGTGAGGCACTTTCAGCACAGAAGCCCTTCAGGCCTGAGCGAGTGCCTAGCATCTCTGAGTGCACACAAGCCTGCAGAACTCTGTATACTTGGGGATATGTTCAATTTGACGTTAGAACACAAACGCACTTTGCAGAGGGCTTCTGGGGTTTAAAGTGCAGTTTTCCCCGGGAAACAGCTTCTCTCCACGCTTTGCCATTTAAAGCGAAAGTGGTCAGTTTCATGAATGTGAAGCACTCCACAGAGAAAGCTGCTCCAACTCTGTGAGTTTACCAGTGAAGTCCACCTCTTATGTGAAGCACAAGTGTGTCACTTTTTGTTTGTAGGTCTCTGCCTCTCAGAGATTGAAACAGTATTGTGAGTGTCTTTTAGCACAGAAGCCCTTCAGGCCTAAGAGAGTGCCTAGCAGCTCTGAGTGCACACAAGCCTCCAGAACTCTGCATACTCGGGGATAGGTTCTGTTTGACGTTAGAGCACAAACGCACTTTGCAGAGGGCTTCTGCGGTTTAAAGTGCAGTTTCCCATGGCAAACAGCTGCTCTCGCCACTTAGCCGTTTAAAGCGAAGGCAGTCAGTTTCATGAATGTGAAGTTCTCCACAGAGAAAGGTGCTGCAACTCTGTGAGTTTGCAGTGAAGTCCACGTCCTATGTGGAGTACAACTGCATTCCTTTTTGTTTGTAGGTCTCTGCCTGGCAGAGATTGAAACACTGTTGTGAGGCACTTTTAGCAGAGAAGCCCTTCAGGCCTAAGAGAGCGCCTAGCAGCTCCGAATGCACACAAGCCTCCAGAAGTTTGTACACTTGGGTATAGGTTCAGTTTCACGTTAGAACACAAACACACTTTGCAGAGGGCTTCTTCGGTTTAAAGTGCAGTTTTCCCTGGGAAAAAGTTTCTCTTGCCGCTTAGCCATTTAAAGCAAAAGCGGTCACTTTCATGAATGTGAAGCACTCCACAGAGAAAGGTGCTGCAACTCTGTGAGTTTAGCAGTGAAGTCCACCTGTTACGTGAAGTACAACTGTGTTCCTTTTTTTTGAAGGTCCCTGTCTCGCAGAGATTGAAACAGTACTGTGAGGCACTTTTACCACAGAAGCACTTCAGGCCTAAGAGAGTGCCTAGCAGCTCTGAGTGCACACAAGCCTCCAGAA
>NW_022963819.1:0-565 GCF_012274545.1 Fukomys damarensis
CAAAAGCAAATTCTTCTACTTGTGTTCTAAATTGCACAGTCTGTCATGTAGTCAGAGGTTTTTCCCACAGGTTACCACAGCTGTATCTTCAATCTTTTCCCAACTATTGAACCACTTTTACTTTGAGCCTATGAAGTTGTTTTAAATTCTCCTTTCGTAAATAATAATGATAATAATATTCTATGTTAGATCCCCCTCAATGTACATTAATGTTCTACTTTTCTTCTCCTAAAGTTTTCTTTTAAAGGTGGCTTACGCTATTGTCTATAACTCATTTTACATTTAGTTCTTAAAATTATGAAACAGGTCAATATGTAAGAACTAGTCTTGGGCCAAGGATCTGGCTCAGTGGTTCCACTGCTTGTCTTGTGAGCACAAGGGCCCAAGTTCAATCCCCAGTACCAAAACAAACAAACAAAAAAACAAACAAACAAAAAACAGTCTTTTACTGTTACTTAATCCCTTTACCTCCTGGATATTTGAGTACATCATAAACTCTACATGCTCCAAGTTTTGTTTGTTTTGTTAATATACCATAGAATGCCTTTTAACCAACTCTTCCTAT
>NW_022963820.1:0-223 GCF_012274545.1 Fukomys damarensis
AGAAAAGCTGTGCACCATTTAACACTCCAAGACTATTGACCGTCCTGAAAAAAAAACAAAAACAAACAACAACAAAAACCCAAGCATTAAAAACACTGTCCAGAAAAAACAATGAAACAGAAAATTTTCTGTTTCTGCTACTAACCTCTCTTTTTCAAGTGCTCCATAAACAGGGACACTTCTCAAATGCACTATCTACAGTAAGTAGTTAATGTGATGACAA
>NW_022963821.1:0-213 GCF_012274545.1 Fukomys damarensis
ACTAAAATAGAATTATTATAAAAGCTATTTATGTCAATAATTAACACTTGCTCAGTAAAGTAGCATCTCCTGGGCTGTTCTGTTGGGAAAAAAAATAAGCATGCAAGAATTAAGATATTCTGGAGATAAGACTACTTGATCATGTGTTGTAAATTGTCAGTTTCCTGTGAAAGACAATTGTGTTTAAATAAAAATGAATTACAATCAAATGTG
>NW_022963822.1:0-812 GCF_012274545.1 Fukomys damarensis
AAAATCAAACATCTAAGAATTCAAACATTGAATACATAAAATATAGAAAGAAATCGGAGAACACCAAGCATATATGATAGCATACCCAAATGCAAGTTAGATTTCTAGAAACATGTCAAAGTTGTTGGAATTATATTTATTGAGATGAAAAAAATTGCTTGACAACTTACCCTTCGCTTATGGTGGATGTGTGCGTGCATGTGTGTGTTGCATGCACCCGCACATGTGCAGTATATGTACAATAGCAATTAAAGGAAAATTCACTATGATTGTGAATTTATTAAATTGGTTATCAATGATTAATAGATGAAGCAGACAAAACTTAAAAGTGCCATAAAGACATAAATAAAACAAAAAAATTAGCTTGATATATGAAAATAATGCAGCATAGTGATGAAAATATCTTCTTTCCTAGTTCATTTGAATGAGTTAAGAAAATTTACTTCAGAAATTCTTTGTGAATGAAGCCTAAAAAATTTAAAATCCCAAAATATCTTTATATAATATAAATAAGTTCAAAATCAATAACAGAGATTCGCTGAGAAATTTGACTATTTTGACAAGAATAAATTTATAAGTAATGGGTTAAAAAGAGAAAATATAAAGTATTTTTTTAAAAATTAGAGTAAAGATAAAAAATATATGTTAATTAGGTCTTGTATACAGCTACAGTGGTACTTAACATGTGTGCCTTATATTTTATAATAGAAGTTATTAAGACTAAGATACTATAAAACAAAGACAAATTATTGAAATAGAAAATAAATATGTATTCAAATATTAAATTTGACAAAAAGTCTTCACTGAAGAGT
>NW_022963823.1:0-296 GCF_012274545.1 Fukomys damarensis
GGCAGCAGCTCGGTCTTGTCCCTATTCAACTCCAAATTCTCAGAGGCCCTTCAATCAGAGCTTTCCACTCTGATCACCTAATCCCCATTTCCAGCCCTGACCTCTGTACAGGGGTCATTTACACGTTTCCTTCCTGCTTTCTGTTCACTTCTCATAGGAGAAAGCCTCATCAGCCATTATTCGGTGTGAATTACTCCTGAGGAGAATCCTATACATTTCATATCGAGTCACACTGGTGTTACTCTGAATTTGGTAGTCTTCAAGTCTTGGGGAGGGGACACTCACCTTTAGAATAC
>NW_022963824.1:0-256 GCF_012274545.1 Fukomys damarensis
AAACAAAAATCTCTCATTCAGTTGCTATATTATAAAAACCAAATATCCACACATTTTCCTTTCTCTGCCATCAGAGACTGATTTTGGAAGCCACTTTCCCCCATCCTCTTCTTCATTGCCTGTCCAGAAGGATGAGGCCTGCTGGTCTGCTGGCTCTCTGGTCATATCTCCTGGCTGCAAGCTGTGCTTCTGTGGGGACTAACTGCAGACCCGCTACTTCCTGAGCCACCATAATGGGACCCAATTCACCAATCAA
>NW_022963825.1:0-1733 GCF_012274545.1 Fukomys damarensis
AGATAATAAATAGAGAAGTTTAAGAATGACATGCAAAACATGTAAACCCCAAATTGAAAAGAATTGAATTACCTATAAGATACTCAAACAGAAATATAAGAAGTTAAAAATGCTACTGAATGTATATGTGTTAGGGTCAAGCAAGGTGGAGATAGAATATCAGATCTAGAGTACAGGGTTGTGGTGAGGGATCATCAAATGAAAGACCTCTGAAAGATAGCAAGAGATCATGAAAAAAATCTATCCAAAAACTGCTATATGACACAAGGAAGACATATAAAATTAGTAGGAATCAATGTAGAATCAGAAAGTAGTCCAAAGACCATTTAAAAAATCCTGTTCACAGAAGTAATAGCAGAAATATAGTCAAGCAAGGAAAAAGAACTTGTGATGCAGATAAGTGAGACATCTAGAATCTCAAATAGTCACGATAAAGAAAAAGACTTCACTAAAGCATATAAAAGTCAAGATTACAAAAATTCAACACAAGAATAGAATATTAAAAGCTGTTAGAGAATGAATTAAATCACATATAAAGAAAAATCCATCAGAATCACAGCAGACTTACTTCTCAACATAAATCCCTAAGTCATAAAGAGCTTGGAGTAAATAATTCCAGCCTAAAAGAAAATAATCTCCAATGCAGACTGTTTTACTTTTCAAAATTATCCTTTGAAATTTATGGAGAAATGAGATAGTTCCAGGATAATAAATGCCTGGATAAATTCACGTCCATGAAAATGAGTACTACAAAATTTCTGAAGAATGTTCTAGAAAAAGAAATACAGAAAACAATTCCAAGAATCACAGAAAATTTTACCCACTAGACAAGGTAAGAAATTAAATAGAAGGAAAACAAAGGGAACCAATAGCAGGAAAATAATATTACAAGGATAAGCAATACATGAAAAAAACAAAAAAAAAAAGTCTAAACCCACAAAAAAAAAAAAAAAAAAAAAAACAACAGATTGTCAGGATGGATCTAGAAACAAGATCCAACAATATTCTAACAAATTTAAATTTAAAAAATGTATAGACTGAAAGTCAAAGGATGGAAAACAGTAGATTCCATGTTACAGGAACCCAGAGGAAAGAAGGAGTAACTATTACACTTGCAGACAAAGTGTATTTCAAGCCAAGATCTATCAGAAGAATCAAAGATAGTCACTACAAACTTAAGTGAGCAATCCAAGAGGAAGCGGCAACAATCATTAAATGTATATGCACCAAATCCTGAATACCTAACTATATAAAAGAAACACTAGTTGATATGAAAAATCAGTTAAGCACTAAAATAATTATAGTGGGGAACCTCAATACTGCCCTATCATAAATAGTCAGACCAAGTAGCCAAAAACTTAACAGAGAAATACCAGAGCTGAACCAAATCTTTGAGCAAATAGTTTCAATAGATATTTACAAAGTATTCCATGAACATCAACATAGTACACATTCTTCTCAGCGACACACAGGGCTTTCTCCAAAATAGGCCACATACTAACTCATAGAATATGCTTAAATAAATGCAAATGAATTGAAACATTCCATGTATATAGTCAGTTCATGCAGTAAAACTGGAATTAGAAGTTTAAATACCATATTCTTTCTCTTGTGTGAGTAACCCAAAGGAAAAATAAGGAGCACAGCAAAGGATAGAGGTTGAGAAGTAGAAATAACATGTTTAAATGGGAAGGGAAACAAAAAAGGGCAAGGCAGAAGGGAAAAAGAAAAAG
>NW_022963826.1:0-1426 GCF_012274545.1 Fukomys damarensis
AAAAAATAAAAAAATTAAAAAAGCATTCCTTCACTTTATCTCTAAGCACCTATGGGAAAACATCTTTTCATATAGTAATTTGGCACTTAGTTATAGTAGATTCAAGAAATAAATTCATTTGTTTGTCCAAGAGCAATTTTCCCACATTGTTTGAGAGGACCTAGTCCCCAGTTTGCCTCCAAACTCTGAATGAGACAAAGATAAGTCGAATTATCTTTCCAACTTCATTAGCTTTAACAAATACAGGGCTGGCACTCACACAAACACCATCTTTCCCGCTGTTCTCTTCCTCACTATACTGCTTTCCTGCTGTCTTTACAGGTGGAGTTTAGGAGCGCTCATCTAAGATATATTATCATTACTACAGCGTTGGCACAGATTTGCAAGCACAAATCTGAGGACAAAAGTATACTGTACAATACTGTACAATCAAAATTCCAAACTTTACAGAGTAGAATGTGGAATGTTGTAGATGACCAACAACTTCCAAACATCATTGGAAATAAATAATTCTCCTCTTACCTTTTACACAATTATTGATTTTCTTTCAAACATTAATTTGAAGATGGATACAGTGTATGCTAATATAGTAAAGCCCTCTATTTTCATATACAGGTAGAATATAACATCATCATTTTTCAAAAGAAAACACTTTGCTCCACATTTACATGTATTTTTATGAATCTTTTTAGACTTCTGCCATTTATATTGTTCTCGATTGTAGAAAACAAAATTTGTGATTTTTTTTTGCTTGGATAACAGTAAAAATATAAAATCAGTCTTTTTGTTTATGAATTAATAAAACTACTTACTTATAAGTAAAAATACAGACCTACCCTTTAAACACAGAAACATCAGAAAGTTAAATATTATAAAATAAACTACCTAGGACCAGCAGGTATATATCCATGGGACAGCACTTACCTAGAATGTCCTGACCGTAAACCACTAATCCATAACAGCACAAAAATAACTGACCATGTGAAATAGGAAGAAAAGGGCTAAAGGTGTAGGGAAAGTGGAAAGGATAGAGGAAAGGAAATAAGGGAAAAGGAAAAACAAAGTCTTTGTAAATAGGGGAGGGTGGAGGAAGTGATGGGAGGGCAGGGGTAAGGGGGAGAAAATGAGAACCAAGATCCATCGTGTAAAGGTACAAGATCCCAATGACAAATGTAACTGCACTGTGTACTTTAAAAATACCAATAAACTCAGTGAAAAATAACAAAAACAAATAATAAATGAAATAAAATAATATGACCTTCCTTCTACTTCCTTTGGTTGACTCATTCATTCATTAAGTACAGAATTACTGAAGGCTAACCGTGTCCAGCCTCAATCACACTTTAGTTGACCAGACTGCTTGGAAGTAGCTGTGGTGTGAGACTCCGTGAGCCAGAAGGTTAACCTTTGCAAGTGGAATTTGTGA
>NW_022963827.1:0-590 GCF_012274545.1 Fukomys damarensis
TTTTTTTTCTTGTGCTTTGAATATTTGCACTATAATGGTTTGAAAATTATTTCTGTGTATTCCCCAAGGGTTCATGTATTGAGGGGCTGGTCCTCAGTCTGTCAACAGAGGGTGGTAGACCTTCAAGAGGTGCAGGCTACTGGGAGGTGCTTGTATCATTATGGGAGCTGCCTTCCAAAGTGTTTTAAGGTAGCTCTTGTGGGACTCTTGAACTCCTGCGACAGCAAGTTGGTTTGATAGTGAATCTGCCCCCAGAATTGCTAACTTCTGTCATCAAGATGTATTCTTGTCCCACACATGGTCCCATTTATGTGATACCTGTTATCTGCAGTCAGGTTACCACCCAAAACCAAACCCATTTTGCCACCTAACTTTGAAATTTGAACCTCCAAAACTCTGAACTAAAGAAAAAAGAAAGTTTATTAAGGTAGCTGAATTATTCTGTCATTGTCATGGGAAAATGACTAAAGCAGATCTCTTATCAGATGTATGGTTTCAAATAATTTCTCTTATTCTGTAGATTGTCTTTTCACTATTTTTTGTCTGTCTTTGCTTTCTTTCTTTTTTTTTTTTTTTTTTTTTTTCCCCTT
>NW_022963828.1:0-240 GCF_012274545.1 Fukomys damarensis
ATTAAAGATGTCACACTGGGGAGACCCAAGTTTTGGAAGCACTGTGGTAAAGCTTTTAGCACAAATGGTGCTTTTCAAAGACATGAAAGACTTCACACTGGGAAGTAACCCTCTGTATGTAAGCAATACGGAAAAGCTTTCAATAGCCATAGTGACTGTCAAACACACTGGGGAGAACCCCTATGTGTATAAGCAGTGTGGAAAAACTCAGCAGATACAGTCATTACTTGAAGTCATGAA
>NW_022963829.1:0-225 GCF_012274545.1 Fukomys damarensis
ACCAGCTGCTCCTCAAAGGACTATTATCTAAAATATGTAAAGAACTCAAAACAATCAGCCCCCAAATATAAAGATCCAATTCAAAAATTGGCATCTGAAATGAACAGATATTTCTCAGACAAAGATGTAAATAAAAGCAGGAAGTAAATATATGAAAAAATACTCCACATCACTGGTCATTAGAGAGATGCAGATGAAAACAACACTGAGATTTCACCTCACCCC
>NW_022963830.1:0-228 GCF_012274545.1 Fukomys damarensis
GTTTTGGGCTACTATTTATTTAAATGTTCTTTCTTCTTTTTTCTTTCCTTCCTTTCTGATACTCTCCCCCTCCCCTTGTTTTGGTACCAGGGATTGAACCTTTCTGACACTCTCATTATTTCATCACTGAAACATTTAATGGTGTCCTAAGGTATATTAGAATTGTTTTTATAAAATTTCTTTCTTCCTACTCCCAAACTGTATAATTTTGACTTAATTACCTTCAAG
>NW_022963831.1:0-219 GCF_012274545.1 Fukomys damarensis
ACTTCCAGGTCTGCGACCATAAGACAATAAACCCCTGCAGTTTAACTGCCAGCCTGTAGCAGAGCGACCCCTGCACCCCAGGCTCCTCTGCTGTACAGGGTGAGGACACCGAGCCCACCTCCCAGGCTGCGGCAGGAAGAGTGAAGTCAAAAGACATGAAGTTGCCTGAGTGGGCAAGCACTGGGCTCTGAGAACATACTCTGTCCTCACCACCACACT
>NW_022963832.1:0-335 GCF_012274545.1 Fukomys damarensis
TTCACATTAGATGTGAAGGGAGAGCAACAGCACTTTCAGGTGTCATATGCTGTGCTACACAAGCTAGGGCCTGTTCTAGATTGCAGCCAGTGTCAATGCTGACATTGCTTTTATTCTTGGAGTAGTTTTTATCCTTTCTGCATCATTTCTGAGTCACCCTGTTGCACTCCACTGCACCACCACTAGAGTCCTGGGGAGTAGAAGGTGACTTTTAGGTACATCCTGCCATCTGAGGCCTGGTCTGACTTCTACAGCTGTATATCCCTGCCTTGCCTATTCTTCTTACTCTTTAGCTGTTTTTCCCTTTCCCTCCTTCACTACTTTCTTTTAAGAAC
>NW_022963833.1:0-300 GCF_012274545.1 Fukomys damarensis
GAAAGAGCAGTATGAGTCTTTATAAAAATCTCAGGAGCAATATATTCATAATCTAAGAGCATGGCCTGACACTTGGTAAACCATTCCCCTATCAAGCACAATAATCTTTCATTCTCAAGAATAGTTCTGACTTGATTAGAAGTCAGGATTTCTAGGTTCTGCCCTAAAATTAATTTTTCAGCTTTTTCTATTAACATAAGTGCAGCTGTTCCTCCCCTCAGGTAGGGTGGCCATCCGTTAGCCACTCTAATTAACTTTTAGAAAATGTATGTCATTGGGCAGAGCTCTTGTCCTGGTCTT
>NW_022963834.1:0-527 GCF_012274545.1 Fukomys damarensis
ACCACATTGATGTACGTATCCAGGATTATCTTCTTAGAATAATTCCTAGAAGTAGGACGGATGCATTAAAGAAAATACACTTCTGAAAGCCTCCAAAACTATGTATTAAATTATGCTGCAGAAATATGGAATCAATCAACACTCCCACTAGGCAGCAGGAAGGCCTCATTTGCACATATTTGACAATTGCTGTGTTTACTGTCATTTAAAAACCCTAATTTTAATGTGAAAACTGAGCTGAAGTTACCAGTATTTCATGGGCATGCCTGTGTCAAGCCATTACTGAGGAAAAGTGACCAATATGGCTCACCAGAACATTCAACATGACATTCTTATGATACAACATCCTCCGTGAGCTAGACGTCTTGTTAGGCACGTTCATGTTTATTAGTTGCAAACTGAAATAATTTAACGCTCTCCAAGTGGGCTGATTTAAACTGTAAATATTATCCAATGCATGTAAGTCCAGTATGTTCTAAATTTAGATTTTCGGTTACATGCAAAAAGCATTCCAGGAAAAATAAAGC
>NW_022963835.1:0-250 GCF_012274545.1 Fukomys damarensis
ACATACACCTCATTCAGCCCTAGACTCCTCTGAGGTAACGTTAGAACTATTTTCTTTTTCGTTTGTTTGTTTGGTTTGGTGGTACTGGGCCTTCGCACTAAAGTACATCTCTAGCCATTTTTACATTACTTACCAAACTGCTAAATTGCCAGGCCAAGCCGGAACTTTTAATCTTACTGCCTCAACCTCACATAGTGCTAGGATTACAGACATGTGCCACTATACTCAGAACTATTTTAAGTCTTTATGT
>NW_022963836.1:0-211 GCF_012274545.1 Fukomys damarensis
TAAATGAGCCTCACCAAAGGGTGCATCCCCTGAAGGAAGTAAAGGGAAGAGGCCATGGGGATGGAAGAGGAGTGCTCGTGGCCACAGTGTCCAGTGTGTAAAAGGAAAGGGAAGGCCGGCCAGTGGCTGGAGCGGACCAAGCAAGGGAAAGAGTAGTAAGAGAGGCTGAGAAGCAATGGGTCAGGGTGGTCTTGTAGATCCTCCTACCGCA
>NW_022963837.1:0-984 GCF_012274545.1 Fukomys damarensis
TTTTCCCTGTGAGTCAGTATTTTAAGGTCTTTCCTCTGCAATACCCAATTTTCCCTGAGAAGAATCCCCCCAGGATCTGAGACCCCAGTGTGTAGAAGCCTCTGTCCCCTCCACACCAGCTCTAACTCTGAAGCCCCTTCGTAAGGTCCCGCCAGAGAGCTTCACGTAAGGCTGGCTGCTCCAGCTGCTGACTGGCAGGGATTCTGCAGTAGGAGTTTGTTTTGGCTCAGTCTTCTCCATTCTGCCTGTCTTCTTCAATCTTTTGAAATCATTAACTATATTTTTTATGTGTTGATTTCATGGATTGGAAAAAATGTAAAAAGAAGACATGAACACATCTCATCACTTCACCACTTTCATTAAATCAGTTGTTCAAGCCCAGGTATTTGTTTGCCCTCTTATTGGTCTAACTACCCCACCTAATCTACCCCCCTCCCCACGTTTAAAATATCTTGAAGTATATCTGATATATTTTAAATTTTAGATGAGCAAAGTTTTGCTCAGGAGGAACAAGATGTGCTTCCCTCTGGAATTCCATTGGGGATCATTATCTCCATATCTCACCCTTGAGTCCCAAATGTGGAGAACTGAGCGACTCCCATGATCTGTTCATGTGTTTCATAAAGAACTCAATGCCGTAGGTTATATTTGCACATTTTATATATTCCTCAGGAATTGGGACAGGAAGAAAATGAAAAGGGAATGGAGAGTTAATATCCCTTTATGATACTGTGTCATGTACCGTTTTAGGTTCATTTATATATTAATTATTATAATTATTATTGTCCTGAATGTAGGTATTGCCTTGCCACTTTCTGACTAGAAAACTGAAGATCAGCCAGGCTGAGCATGAGCATCCAACCAAACTGACAGCTGAGATTCCAATGTAGCTCAGAATCCGAATCCATACCCTTTTTATTATTTCATTCACTACTACCCAGTACCGCAAAAAAAAAAAAAAAAAAAAAAAAAAAAAAAAAAAAA
>NW_022963838.1:0-205 GCF_012274545.1 Fukomys damarensis
CATTTTGTCATTTTACCCAAGAGGAAATTGAGGCTCGGAAATATTACATGACTGCCTGGGATGCCGTCATCAGGAAAAGGTGGAGACTGATTCCAAACCTTCAATTCTCAGTACTGTGATGTTCCATCACTCCTGCTAGGGGCTGAATGTTTGTGTGTCCTTCAAATGCATAGGCTAAAAATTCATCCCTGGTTCGAGAGTACAA
>NW_022963839.1:0-562 GCF_012274545.1 Fukomys damarensis
TGATGATCTACCTGGTGACAATGGCAGGCAATCTGCTGATTGTCATGACTGTGGTGGTCAGCCTAGCCTTGGGTGCCCCAATGTTCATTTTTCTTGGCTTCTTATCATTTATGGATGCTGTTTGTTCCACGACAGTTACTCCAAGTATAACTATAAACTTACTCCATGAGAAGAGAACCATTTCCTTCAAAGCCTGCATGTCACAGCTGTTTATAGCACACTTATTTGGTGGTGTTGACATAATACTCCTGGTGGTCATGGCCTATGACCCGTACGTGGCTATCTTCAAACCCCTGCATTACCTGATCATCATGAGACAGAGGCGGTGTGCTCTGCTTTTGCTGCTGGCCTGGGTTGGGGGTTTTGTGCATGCTGTACCGCACGTTCTCTTTGTTTACAACCTTCCCTTCTGCGGCCCCAATGTCATCGGCCACTTCCTCTGTGACATGTACCCCTTACTGAAACTCGCCTGCATGGACACCTATGTCGTTAGCCTCATAGTGCTGGCCAATGACGGGGTGATCTCCGTGGCCATCTTCACAATCTTGCTCATCTCCTACGG
>NW_022963840.1:0-255 GCF_012274545.1 Fukomys damarensis
TTGGGCAGATGGTTAACAATGCTGCATGGGCTAAAGAGGTCCATTGTAAGTAGAATCTAAATGCATGTGGAGTTTGGGATAGGAGAAAGCTCCCTCATTATATGAGAAGATGTTAGAGGGAAGGTGAGACGAGGCCTACAGAGCAGAAGACACAAGGGGCGTGGGGAAGAAGAAACACACTTGCATTAATCAGCCTTATTTGTGCATATTTACAGTGTGATGTCAAGAGGTGAAGAAAGACTGGTGGTAGTTGGG
>NW_022963841.1:0-240 GCF_012274545.1 Fukomys damarensis
ATCCTGAACGAATTATTTTTCCTTCCCTAGTAACATCGTTTTACAGTTTTCACCATAAGACATCAAAGCAAACTGGTGTAGTGCCATGTAACTATAATCCCACCATTAGGGAGGCTGAGGCAGGACGCCAAGTTCAAGGTCAGCCTGGGGGATATAGCAAGACCCTATTTTGTTGAAAAAAACAAAAACAACGAAAAACGAAGACACAAGAGCATATTTCCACTGTAATTTTTAATTATA
>NW_022963842.1:0-781 GCF_012274545.1 Fukomys damarensis
TTTTTTTTTTTTGGTACTGAGGATCTAAAAGGTAGGCACCATTCCACTGAACCAAATCCCTAGATAATCCAATCTCCTTTTTAGAGCAAATTGTGGAGACTCCACAATAACTTCAAAAGTCAAATACTTGAGACATTATTAATTAGTGTATTAGTAAGCAATATATCTATACACTTGAATTTCTTGATTAAAAAGCAATCATGTTGAAGGAGCAGGAAATAGATTAAGCAGACGAGGATGAAAAAAGATCTCTGAAAATGACAAAAATTACTAATAATAGATGTTATTAAAAGGCCAAAAAAAGAAATTTGCATCATCTTAACATTTATATGATTCATTTGAATAAAGAAAAAGAATCCAGATGCACGAATATATTTATCTAGAAATTATTTATTAAAAAACTGGAAAGTAACACAAAACCTCCACTTCTATGGAATAATTCAATTATGAAATATGTGTCTAATACAACATCTCAGTTGTTTTACTTATGAAAACTTGATAACACTAAATTAACCATAGTAGGAAGATCAGATTAATAAATATATTTATATTAATATCATATGTATATATCACCCTAGTTGTCTCACCAAAGGCATTTAATAGCAATAAATCGGTCATAATAAGAGTGTGAGATGAGAAGAATGAAAAGAAAATTGATAAATTCACTAATTTTCTTGGGTAAACTGGAAACATAAACGAGAACAATCATTTTCTAAATATAATCTTATAATGCAAATGAAATATAAACCTTTGGTTCTGTAAAGAGTTGTTTGAAACTTTG
>NW_022963843.1:0-436 GCF_012274545.1 Fukomys damarensis
GGCCTCTTCCCCAGCTCCTTGGTCTCAGCCTGGAGACCTCAGGGCTCACCCCAGGGAGCCATGCAGGGTAGACAGGCCTTTTCCATGGGTTTTTCTTCCTGCCATCACCCTCCAGAGGATTTCCCAAGGGCTCTCTTTACCACTTGTCACTTTTTCAAAGGCCTCCCGGAGTCAGGGATTGAGGTGTGAGGCTAAAGGGACAGGAGAGAGACGAGGCTGAAATACCCTCATCGTGTCCTACAAATGCTGTCCCCGTGGAGGCCTTGGGAACATCCTGTCCCACAGCCCGCCCGGATCTGTAGCCAGCTGTGTTTTCAGGGTATGTGGGAAGTGCAGCCCTCACGCTCAGGAATTTATAATGCTCCAGAAAGGTCAGGCACCGGGAGCTCACCTGGCTTGTAGATTGCTGAAGGGCTGTGTGGAAGCCTAGAACTCT
>NW_022963844.1:0-660 GCF_012274545.1 Fukomys damarensis
AACTGACCTTAGAACTCCACCTAGATTGGGTTACACTCTTGCCCCTCACTTTATTAAGGTTAACATCCCTCCCCAAAGCCCCCCTCCAGATCTCTCCCTTTGAATTGATGTTTGGACACCCCATACTGCCACCAGGACTGAACACCCAAACCTCCCCTCTTCCCCCCACCCTATTAATTCCTTTACTCAATCACATGTGGGCCCAGTTATGGCATCATGTAGATTCACTATTACCTTGCCCCATATCGGATCTCCTGCCTTCCTACCAACCTGGAGATCAAGTCCTCTTGGCTCCACCTAACTAACAAAAAGGCCCTCTTAAACCTAAATGTCAGGGACCATTTACAGTAGTTCTATCCACTCCAACTGCAGCAAAACTAAAGTCTCTCCACGGCTGGTTTCACTGTTCTCGACTTAAGCCTTTTTTACCTGCTTCATCCCCTCCTGACCCTTCAACAGATTCCTCTTCAGCATACTCAGCAACCCATACGGGACCTCTCAAGATAAAACTCACTAAAATTGCAGAAGAAAAACCTGACCTAAATTTGGACACACGAGAGATCTCCAGCACCCAAAACACCTAAGTGCTTCCATGGAATATTGTAAAGTATTCACCGTTACATCCCTGTTCAATGTGTTAAGCTTTCTCCTGGTAGTTCT
>NW_022963845.1:0-306 GCF_012274545.1 Fukomys damarensis
GTATTTTATATTTGTCTAAAGGTCTGTCTCACTAGTAGTAGAGAAAGCAGTCCAAACCTGTAGATCAACTCTTAATGGAAGTTTAAGAAAGGGCTCTGATGGCATTGTTTCAGATCACTCTGAGACAGAAGATACCCGAATGATCACTGACAAATTTTCCCTTTCACCTCACAGAGAAGGCCAGATAGGATAAGATGTGGAGATTTTCTGCTGATTATGCGGGGAGCTAGTTTCTTCTGAAGGACCTTTGGGTATCTGCCAGACAGTAGCCCTGGCCATGACCCATCAGCTGTCACCTCAGTTTCC
>NW_022963846.1:0-270 GCF_012274545.1 Fukomys damarensis
GTATGCTCTGCAGTCTACTTTCTGAGCCAGTTATTTGGGACATTTAACAGTCTATTTTGTGTGAGGACAAAAGTAGGCTTTGCATTGAGTCACTTAGCTCATGAAAAGAAAAAGGAAAACATTTTTCATTATTGGGAGAATTATAATGATTTACTGGTAAGCATTTTATAGAAATATAACCTTAGCGTTGCATTTTTCACAGTACCTAGCCTTGTGAATTACATCCAATAATATAAAATTGATGCATGGTTTTATATAAGGTTCATCCCC
>NW_022963847.1:0-209 GCF_012274545.1 Fukomys damarensis
GGCCTGAAGGGCTTCTCTGCTAAAAGTGCCTCAAAACTGTGTTTCAATCTCTGCCATGCAGAGGCCTACGAACAAAAAGGAATACAGTTGTCCTCCCCATAATAGGTGGACATCACTGGCAAACCCACAGAGTTGCAGCGCCTTTTTCTGTGGAGTACTTCACATTCTTGAAACTCACCACTTTCACTTTAAACGGTTAAGCGGTGAGA
>NW_022963848.1:0-825 GCF_012274545.1 Fukomys damarensis
TGGTTTATAGCATAAAACTCTAAACAAAAACTGGTCTATAGAGTTATGAGATATACTTAATGTGGTTCTTGAAACAAGCTATGAATATTGGTCCCTATGGTAAGACCCATAAATATTTTAGATATTAAAAGTTATAGTGGAATAAGTGTACGATTACCCTAGCTGAGTACTTATATGAAAAGAATATTGATTTGCATTATGAATTCAGTAACTTAAAATCATAAGAGTGTTGGCATTGAAAGGAAGAGGACCCTGGAGATAGTGCTGGTATATTAGAACCTGAAGGATATATCCTTTCAATAGATTTGAGAGAATTTTCCATCAGTCCTATGGGTGTTTAAAATAAGAGAGCAAAGATTTTCATTTCTTTTCTTCAGTACAAAATTTAATTTCCTGGAGTAACATTTTCTGTTAGTCATTGGTACCAACACTTAAATTTGAAATCCTTTGAACATAAACTAATTATCAAGGTTTTCATTTAATAATAATGTAGATTAAAAGTCTACAAAAATAATTCTGCCATCATGAGTCTTTCCCCTCCCTGTCGTTTTTGTCACTGACAGGCACTTACTGAGCATCTGTTACAGGCCTGTCACTAATTGGGTGCTGCAGATTATAGTAATGAGTCCTTGTAGCCTGGGTTCTGCTTGTGGGCCTTACCTGTTTTTACCTGTTTTAAGTCTAATTACAAGAAAGCAAATAGGACTGAATGAAGGAGGATTAAGAGACTGCAGGGGAGTTAAAGGTCTTACACAGAGAATAAGGGGCATAGCATGATAGAAAGTTTCTGAAGCATCACTAGAAAGCAAGCTATTTGAGAGCTGA
>NW_022963849.1:0-234 GCF_012274545.1 Fukomys damarensis
ACCACCCCACAACACCCCAATACACACAGCATGGCTAGCAGAACCACAGGAACACCGGATGCATGAAGCCACTGGAACTTAGGGACTGCTGTTACACAGACCCCGAAGCGTCCTCCTAAGACACTGGCCTAACCTGGGGCCTCTTATCAAAAACAAAAGCAGGTACAAAGCTCATGACATTGTAAGTGAAAGAGCAAGTACCAGTATAACCTGCCACTTTGTCAGGCTGACAAA
>NW_022963850.1:0-225 GCF_012274545.1 Fukomys damarensis
AGCACACTTGGACTTAGTGTTCATTCTCATGCCAGACCCTGTGCTCAGCACCTTCTACCACATGTGAACACCAAGTCATGGGTGAGGGACCTGAAACCAGAGAGGGAGGGTGACTTGTGACTTTCATCAGCCCACAAACCACACTGGGCAGAACTGGATCGTCCCTCAAGTGTCCCAGCTCCCGAGCAGCCCCTGACTCCCAGTTCCTCTGTTGTCTCAGCAGTG
>NW_022963851.1:0-200 GCF_012274545.1 Fukomys damarensis
ATGATTTATGGATAAATGAATTATTTATATTAGTTGATTGGCAAGTGTTAGATTAGTTTATCTTTCATTTAGTGTGTTATTAGTACCTCCTGGCCAATATCATATGCTTAGTAAAAGCAGCACATGTTAATGTTAAATTTCATAAAACATACTCAGAAAAGTAAATGTATAAGCAAATTAATTAATGACCATAGTTATAA
>NW_022963852.1:0-393 GCF_012274545.1 Fukomys damarensis
GCTGTGAGTTCGAGAACAGCCTGGGCTACATAGGGAGTTCCAGGTCAGTCTCAACTACCTAGTGAGACCGTGTCTCAAAGCCCGCCCCCCAAAAAAGAAAGAAAATGAAAAAAAAATCACTTTTACTGATTTAAAGATTGACAAATGTAGATGTCCTGTTTAAGTGATTGGAGAAAAAAAAATCCTTAAACTTGAGATTGTTTTTCTATGCAGTGATGCTATAACCTTGTACTCAAAAGGTGGATTTTAATTTTTGATTGATACATCTAATTATTATTAAATGCTACTCAGAACAAAAGATCAAATAACATAATCATAGGATGACCTCAACGTCCCACTTTCACAAATAGATCAACAAAACAAAAATTTAATGAAGAAATAGCAGAACCAAGT
>NW_022963853.1:0-215 GCF_012274545.1 Fukomys damarensis
GCCTAAGGGAGTGCCTAGCAGCTCTGAGTGCTCATAAGCCTCCAGAACTCTGTATACTTGGGGTAGGTTGAGTTTGAAGTTAGAACACAAACGCACTTTGCTGAATTCTTCTGCCTTTGAAAGTGCTGATTTCCCCGGGAAACAGCTTCTCCAGCCGCTTAGCCGTTTAAAGCAAAAGCGGTCAGTTTCATGAATGTGAAGTACTCCACAGAGAA
>NW_022963854.1:0-1543 GCF_012274545.1 Fukomys damarensis
ATAGATAACCTTTATGAAGTTGAGATAAAGACCATCTATTCCAATTTTCTGCAGGATTTTTTTTATCTTGAATGCTTGTTGAATTTTGTCAAATGCTTATTCTGCATCTATTGAGATGATCATATGAGTTTTGGCTTTGACGCTGTTTACATGGTGTATTACATTTATTGATTTACGTATGTTCATCCACCCTTGCATCCCCTAGATGAATCTGACTTGGTCAGGGTGTATGATCTTCTTGATGACTCTATGTATTCTTCTTGCCAGTATCTTATTGAGGATTTTTTCATGTATGTTCATCAGGGATTAGCCTGTAGTTCTCTTTTTTTGGTTGGGTCTTTTCCTGGTTTGGAAATCAAAGTAACACTTGCTTCTAGGAATGAATTGGGAAGTGTTGCTTCCCTTTCAGTTTCATTGAAAAGTTTAAAAAGTAGTGGCATAGTTCTTCTCTAAAGGTTTTGTACAATTCAGCAGTGAGGCCATCAGGACTTGGTTTTTTTCTTTATTGGTGAATTTTTAATTATGTTTTCAATTTCACTATAATTGGAGTGTTTAGAATTTTTATATCTTCATTCAACTTTGATAATTCGTATCTACCTAGAAATCTGTCCATTTCATCAGTTTTTCCATTTTATTAGAGTACAGGTTCTTCAAGTAGGTATTGATAGTCTTCTGAATTTCTGCTAGATCTGCTGTTACTTAACTTTTTCTTTTCCTAATTGCATATATTTGAGCTTTTTCTTTCCTTTTTTGATAAGGTCGGCTAAGGGTTTATTGATTTCATTTATTCTTTTGAAAAACCAACTATTTGATTCTTTGATTTTTTAAAATTTTTATCTTACTCTCCACTGCATTGATTTCTGCTCTGATCTTTATAATTTCTTTCCTTGGATGAACTTTGGGTTTCTCTTGCTCTTTTTCTAAAGCTTAAGATTCAACAATAGGTGGTTAATTTGAGCTTGCCCTGTCTTCCTAGTGTGGGCATCCATTGCTATGAACTTTCCACATACAACTGCTTTAATTGTGTCCAATAGGTCCTGTATGTTGTGTTGGCAATATCATTTATTTGCAAAAACTGTTTAATTTCTTCTTAAATTTACTTTGTGACCCATTGGTTGTTCAGGAGAGTGTTATTCAATTTCCGCATGCTTGTGAAGTTCTTGAGGTTTCTTTTGCTATTGAACTCCAGTTTAATTGAAGTATGGTTTGATAAAATAAATGGCATAATTTCAATTTCTTTGCTTTTACATAAACATGTTTTATGAGCTAGGATGTGGTCTATTTTGGAGAATGACCCTTGTGCAGCCAAAAAGAATGTACATTTTGAATTTGTCAGGTGGAACACTCTGTAGACACCTATTAAGTCCATTTATTCAAAAGCTTGTTTCAGTTTTAGCATTTTTTTTTGGTTTATTTTTAGTCTAGATGATCTGTCTACTTGTGACAAAGGGGTATTGAGATTCCCACACTACAATTTTATTTGTGTTTATTTGGTTTTTCATGTCCCTTAATATTTGTTTTGTATAGTTGAGGGCATTGGTGC
>NW_022963855.1:0-1638 GCF_012274545.1 Fukomys damarensis
TTCTTCTGTGTTATAAGGTGCTGTGGGAACTGAGAAGACGCAGGCAGGGACAGAGCTCCAGGGGAAAGCACACCTGTAGCTGAGACCTGCGGACAAGGTAGGAGGGAGCCAGGCTACATGAGAAAGGAGAGTTCCAGGCAGAAGAAACAGCACACACAAAGGGCCACAGGCAGAAGACTGAGAGAGACTCACATGGTGGACCATAGAGTAAATGGGGAGGATGAGGCTAGAGCAGTGGGTTGGGAAACTTGGAAGGAGTCTGGATTTTATTCTAGGAGCACACAGGACTTTTTGAAGGGCCTGAAACAAAAAAGTGATAGGACTAAAATTTCTTTTTGAAATTATACCTGGAGCCAGGTGGCACATGCCTATAATCTCTGCAGTCTGGAAGGCTGAGACAGGGGGATGAGCCTAGGCAACTTAGTAGATCCTGTCTCAACATTTCACAAAAATTTATAAGGGGCTGGAGCTCAGTGTGAAAACCTTGGGTTTAGTCCCACTCCTGAAAAAAAAAAAGGAGAAGGGGAGGAAGCGAGGAAGGAATTGTATTGCCAAATTCGGGAATCATGGATTTGGGCCCCATCAGCACAATGTTGCCCCTGAACTTACAGGTGTGACAAGCCACCCAGAGAGGCTGTGGAGAATGTGTCAGAAGAAAAAGCACCCAACAGAACCCTGAGGCAGTGTTTAAAGGAGGTCAGGAGAGGGGGAATCCACACGGTAATAAGACAAGAGGCAGCCAGAGCTGTCAGAAGACAGCAGGAGAGTGATGCTACCGACAGGTCAGATGACACCAAAGACATATCCCCAGAAGGCTGAGGGTCACCTGCTTTCACACTTTCAAGGCAGCACATAGATAAAGCCCGAGGTGCACCATTGCTGGCTACCCAGAGGCCAGGCTGAGACAGCTGGGAGGGCGTGGAGAGAGAAAGTGGAGACAGTGAGTCTCCTGCAAGAGGTTTCATTGTGAAGAGAGACATGGTGCAGGCTGGAAGGAGAACCAGGGGAATGAGAGCCTTCTTATTCAAGCTGAAGGGTGTGACATGCTCAATCCTCATGGGCAGTGCTGGGGTTGAATATACAGATCCACAGGGGCTTGACCATCAAGCAGGTTTTTCCAAAGAAGTTTAACGCTGTAGCTCTAAGATTTCTGCTTGAAAACTGAAGGGCAGAGGTTTTAGGCTTGCTCTAAGGTAGAATGAAGAACAAAGGAACAGAACTGGGAATGAATGGAAAGATCTCTGCAGAGCATGGTGGAAGGAGTACAGCTGAGGGTGCTGTGGAACAAATTCTAACCCACATCAGGGTTTGAACAACCAGGGTGAGGCACCATTCACAGATTTGAATTCTTGATCCCATCCCACATTTTCTTTTAAGAAGGGGGCATACAATTAGCAAGTGAACTCTGGGCTTCGAGTGGTGGAACACACCAATAATCCCACCACTCTGGAAGGGTGAGGCAGGAGGATGACAAACTGGAGCCCAGCCTGCTCAACTTAGTGACTTAGCAAGTCCTATCTCAAAATGAAAAAAACGTAGAGAATGTAGCTTAGTGTGAAGCTCCTGGATTGAATACCCAATACAAAAAAAAAAAAAAAAAAAAAAAAAAAAAAAAAAAAAAAAAAAAAAAAAAAAAAA
>NW_022963856.1:0-213 GCF_012274545.1 Fukomys damarensis
AATAGGTGTGACTTAGGAGTTTAACTTCAAGCCTCCTTAGCAAGAAAGACTTGATTGTCTTGGCACCTAATTCTTTGGTTAGCACTGGTGAGAAAACTTGATTTAAGGTAAATAAATCAGAAATTTTTCACAATGTGCAAATGATTAAACTGCAGTATAACAATAATTCATCCAGCATTCCATTTGTCATTGACTCAGTTCTATGGATTTAAT
>NW_022963857.1:0-209 GCF_012274545.1 Fukomys damarensis
GTACATTGCTGCCCATATTATCTATTGTGACAGCAGAGATATATACCCTGAAAGAGGCTCTTCAAATTCTTTTCTTTCTTTTCCTGTTATATTTAATTTTTATTTAAAAAAAATATTTTCCCATTCTTCAAATTCTTCCTTTTTTTTTTCTTCTTTTCCCACTCAGTCTCTTGCTCTCCCCTGTTATTCTTCATTTCCATTTTTGTTCC
>NW_022963858.1:0-201 GCF_012274545.1 Fukomys damarensis
AGTTCTCTGACGGAGGAGGGAGGCAGGAGCACCTGGCCGCCGGAGGAGCCCCTGCCTGAGTCCCCGTACCTGGATGTGCAGGTCCCCACCTCGGATGGCAGCAGGGGCAGCAGCAGCTTCCGAGAGCACTCTCAGGCTGCCAGCCCCGGGCAGAGTCCCACCAGTGGGGAGTGGCTGGGGTCTGAGGAGCCCCAGGCACCC
>NW_022963859.1:0-269 GCF_012274545.1 Fukomys damarensis
TACAGGAATCTGCCCCCTCAAAACCAACATTTTTTCTATAAAAAGCAACTGAAGAACATAGCTCACTGTAAATCGGACTTATACAATGCCAGAATGCTATTCAGGAAGTGAAAGAGTAACTTTACTAATAATTCACTTCAAATGGCTAGGGCTTGAGCAATAACTACAATTTGTCCAATTATTTGCTTGATTCCAACTTAGTACCGGACAAAGGAAAAATTTCTATTACATACTCCTCATGAATCACATCGGCTACACCACTTCTAGTT
>NW_022963860.1:0-1164 GCF_012274545.1 Fukomys damarensis
GGGGAAAATTTAGGTGGGGAAGGATAGACGCAGAGAAATGAAAGCCTATTATATTTAGGAAATAAAGATGAGAGATCTTTGAACAGAGGAAATGTGGTGAAGGATTGGGTCATGAGAGTTGAATTGGGCTTTGTAATTTAGATGATAAGGGGTAGGAGCTGCTTTGGTGAGTTGGAGATAAAAGGTCCATGGTTCCAAGCCAGGGAGGTTAGGGGCTTCATTAAGAGTCAGCAAGAGGGCACCTTAAAAGGGAATTGACATCAGTTCTAGAAATACTTAATGTGAGATGGCAAGAAGACATTTGAAAGGAGATGCTACTAAGCATTTCTAGGCAGGAGACTTTACAAACTTGTATGAGTGCACAGGGCTGGGGAAAAAATTTGTGAGTTATAATTGCCTTTTCAGTTTTTACTACTTTTTCCATTCCTCATGATTCATTCTTTTGTACTCTAATGCTGTCATGTTATTTATGTTAATAGTAAACCTCATTCATCTTGAAGATAGCTTTCTGTTAAGCTGCCATGAAATCTTCAAACTTATTTTTCTCATTGACAAATAAATGATTATAGGCTATGGCCTGTCACAGTTTCATAACTTTGGACAAATTTATTTATCGCTGTGAGTTAAGCATATTAAGATGAACGTTTTCGAGGTACTAATGCTAAAGCTATGAAATCAGGTGTGGGAAATTTGAATTTGTGAATCCTGTGGCATAATCTCAGCCAAATATTTTCCATAAAACTATAAAAAGGTGCTTTACAGTTGATATCCTGTGGTCTGAGTTTTCAGTAGGAAGTTGTGGTCATCACTTTGCCAGAGGAGGGACTGCTTCTTTGTAACACAGAACTCCTGTTGAGACCTTCTTGGCCTCTGGGTTATGAGGATAGGGAGAGCAGTGGGAAGGAGTGAAGAAGCCTGGCTTTAATTGTTAGAGAGGGAAAAACCACTGTCTTCTACTCTGACATGCCCATGTTAGGGGGAAGCAAAAACCTTGTGCCTTTTGAGAGAGAACTGCTGAAAGGAGTATGGAGACTTCTGATTGCCCAAATTGAAGGGTTATCTACCTGTTTTCAACCATTATTCTTGGCTGTAGTAGGAGTTTGGGTTCAAACTGCCTAAGACAGCCTCTTTACCACCTGCTATATGATGTATTTTCAGGGAGAA
>NW_022963861.1:0-726 GCF_012274545.1 Fukomys damarensis
GGATTGCCTTTTGCAAACTTTTTGGGCACTGGTGAATTTTGGACAATGGCTTCCGTGTGTTACAGCCTTGATGTAGGCGACCAAATCAGACAACCTCTGAGGACCTTCTCAGTTCTGCTCCCAGTAACAAGTGTGTCTGTTTCATGTTTGTGCAGGTGATGGTGTGGATCCACGGAGGAGGTCTGGTGGTGGGCGGGGCATCGACTTATGATGGAGTGGTGCTGTCTGCCCTTGAGAACGTGGTGGTGGTGGTCATTCAATATCGCCTGGGCATCTGGGGATTCTTCAGGTAGGGTATTGCACTCTCCTCTCCTCACACTAGCCCCTTACTTGGTGTTTTCTATTGACACAACAAAGTACCTGGGGCTGGATAATTATAAGAAAACAAACTTATTTAGCCTAGGATTTCGGAGGTTAAATGTCCTAGATTGAGTGCTTTCATCAGATTGGTCGCTGCTGAGGAACCTTGACTGTGTCACAACATGGTGGAAAGGCGGAAAGGGAGCCTGGGGCACTCAGAAGAGAACATTGGCAACTCAGGGTGACAGACAGAGGGGAGGGGGATCATTCACACCCTTTTTAAAACAACTTACTCTCAGGAAAGCTAACCACTGTCCCATGCACAATCCTTCCATCCCTGCAGAGAGCAGAGCTTCCACCAGCCTCAACTTTTCCTAGGTTGCTAATTTCTACCCCCTTTTCCTAAGCCCTATTAGGGCCAGTGTT
>NW_022963862.1:0-229 GCF_012274545.1 Fukomys damarensis
TTAGCAGTGACTGGACTGTTTCCGCCCTGGAACTTAAGGCTGAATTACAGTGCTTTTGTTGTTTGGAAAGATTTGATGGGCCTGGGGACAGAGCTGACTTTGTGGGTAAGCAACTGTGTATCCGTACAGGTTTCTACATGCAATAAAATCCAGCAGAGACTTCACGGTCTGAGCTCACCATCTTCACACTCTTAAATTTTGAGCAAGGACTTTGCATTTTCAATTTTTA
>NW_022963863.1:0-245 GCF_012274545.1 Fukomys damarensis
TCTATTTCTACAACGTTTTAAAACAAGAAAATATAGGGTAGAAAAATCAAGATATTTGCTCAATGAGCAAACACTAAGAGTGTAGTGATTTGAACTGGGTAGAGGACACAGGCTTTCTGGAGTTCTGGTAATGTTGTGTTGATCTACGGGTTCTTTCTTTGAGCTCAGTGGTCATTGTACCGGTGTGTTCCTTTGAAACAATGCATTGTGCTCTATAGATGTGTTTGGGTATTTTTATGTAATGT
>NW_022963864.1:0-990 GCF_012274545.1 Fukomys damarensis
GTTTAAAGTGCAGTTTTCCCCGGAAACAGCTTCTCTCACCGCTTAGCCCTTTAAAGCGAAATTGGTCAGTTTCATGAATGTGAAGTACTCCACAGAGAAAGGTGCTGCAACTCTGTGAGTTTTCCAGTGAAGTCCACACCTTATGTGGAGTTCTACTGTATTCCTTTTTGTTTGTAGGTCTCTGCCTGGGAGAGATTGAAACACTATTGGGAGGCACTTTTAGCAGAGAAGCTCTTCACGCCTAAGAGAGTGCCTAGCAGCTCTGAGTGCACACAAGCCTCCAGAGCTCTGTATACTTGGAGATAGTTTAAGAATGACGTTAGAACACAAACGAACTTTGCAGAGGGTTTCTGCGGTTTAAACTGCAGTTTTCCCGGGTAGGCAGCTTCTCTCGCCACTTAGCTGTCTAAAGTGAAATCGGTCAGTTTCATGAATCTGAAGTACTCCACAGAGAAAGGTGCTGCAACTCTGTGAGTTTCCCCGTGAAGTCCACACCTTATGTGGAGTACAACTGTATTCCTTTTTGTTTGTAGGTCTCTGCCTGCCAGAGATTGAAACACTGTTGTGAGGCACTTTTAGCAGAGAAGCTCTTCAGTCCTAAGAGAGTGCCTAGCAGCTCTGAGTGCACACAAGCCTCCAGAGCTCTGTATACTTGGGGATAGGTTCAGTTTGAAGTTAGAACACAAACTCACTTTGCAGAGGGCTTCTGCAGTTCAAAGTGCTGTTTTCCCCGGGAAACAGCTTCTCTCACTGCTTAGCCGTTTAAAGCGAAAACGATCAGTTTCATGAATGTGAGGAACTCCACAGAGAAAGGAGCTACAACCCAGTGAGTTTACCACTGAAGTCCACACTTTATGTGGAGTACACCTGTATTCCTTTTTGTTTGTAGGTCTCTGCCTGCCCGAGAATGAAACACTGTTGTGAGGCACTTTTAGCAGAGAAGCTCTTCGGGCCTAAGAGAGTGCCTAGCAGCTCTGACTGCACACAAGC
>NW_022963864.1:2110-2552 GCF_012274545.1 Fukomys damarensis
GAGGCACTTTTAGCAGAGAAGCCCTTCAGTCCTAAGAGAGTGCCTAGCAGCTCTGAGTGCACACGCCTCCAGAACTCTGTATACTTGGGGAAGTTTCAGTTTGACATTAGAATACAAACGCACTTTGCGGAGGGCTTCTGCGGTTTAAAGTGCAGATTTCACCTGGAAACAGCTTTTTTCGCTGCTTAGCCGTTTAAAGCGACAGCAGTCAGTTTCACGAATGTGAAGTACTAAACAGAGAAATGTGCTGCAACTCTGTGAGTTTACCAGTGAAGTCCATACTTTATGTGGAGTTCAACTGTGTTCCTTTTTGTTTGTAGTTCTCTGCCTGGCAGAGATTGAAACACTGTTGTGAGGCACTTTTAGCAGAGAAGCCCTTCAGGCCTAAGAGAGTGCCTAGCAGCTCTGAGGGCACACAAGCCTCAAGAACTCTGTATACTTG
>NW_022963864.1:2816-3027 GCF_012274545.1 Fukomys damarensis
TAGCAGAGAAGCCCTTCAGGCCTAAGAGAGTGCCTAGCAGCTCTGAGTGCACATAAGCCTCCAGAGCTCTGTATACTTGGGGATAGGTTCCGTTTGTCTTTACACCACAAACGGACTTTGCAGAGGGTTTCTGCATTTTAAAGTGCACTTTTCCCCGGTAAGCAGCTTCTCTAGCCACTTAGCTGTCTAAAGCGAAAGCGGTCAGTTTCAT
>NW_022963865.1:0-291 GCF_012274545.1 Fukomys damarensis
GGGAAAACTGCACCTTAAACCGCAGAAGCCCTCTGCAAAGTGCGTTTGGGTTCTAACGTCACACTGAACCTATCCGCAAGCATACAGAGTTCTGGAGGCTTGTGTGCACTCAGAGCTGCTAGGCACTCTCTTAGGCCTGAAGAGCTTCTCTGCTAAAAGTGCCTCACCACAGTGTTTCAATCTCCGCCAGGCAGAGACCTACAAACAAAAAGGAAAGCAGTTGTACTGCACTTAAGAGGTGGACTTCACTGGTAAACTCACAGAGTTGCAGCACCTTTCTCTGTGGAGTAC
>NW_022963866.1:0-966 GCF_012274545.1 Fukomys damarensis
GGGTGTACAGCACATTCAGAAGTAGAATTTGTAGAGTGCTGGGTACGAACATCTTAAACTTTTCAGACTTTGCTAAATTGCTCTCCCAACCAGTTATATCAGTTGAAACTTTCACCAAACAGTGTTGAACGTGTCATTAACACCCAGTGTGAATCAGCACATTCACAATTTCTTTGGACCCTGAAGTACTTTCCTTTTCTAGCATTTTGTGGAACTGAATAGCAGCCTAGAACTTTGTTTCCATTTTCTCTTTCATCCCAACTGACATGCATTGGGCACCTGCTGTGAGCAAGTGCTGGGAAAATTCCGTGCCAAGCAAGATCACCTCCTGGCCTTCAAGGGGTTTATAGTCTAATGGATGCTGCCGAACCCAGGACAGAAACAGTGATTCGGATGACAGGAAATTGTGACTCACAGACTTCCGTGGGTGCCTCAAAGCAGAAAGAATTCTGTCTTCTTTTCAGTGACTTAAATTTCTATTCTAAAGATAAAGTCTTTTTGAAAAGAGAGAAACTTGGAGGTCCAGGGATAATAGATGCATGCTCTGTCAGTGCAGGGGTGACTTATTTCTGCTGGGAACGTGGTCAGGAGGGGACCGCGGAACTATGCGGGTCCTTCTTGGCTACCGTGGGACACCGTAAGGAACAGCCCCTCCATTCCCAGGTTCCCAGAGCTGAAGCTGGGGGTGGGGGGAACAGCTGTGTAAGCCCTGCTTCAGCAAATCAAAGTACTGTGACCACTGGGCTCAGTTCAGCTGTCTCCAAGATGATAGCCTCAAGCTTTCAAACCTAGGATTTTGGTTCCTCTCTCCCTGGTCTCACACTCCAGCAGCCTGGCTTACAGCTGACAGAGTTGTTTGTTCAAAGGCACATTTTTTCATTCATCCTTTCTAGTTCTTCCTTTTTTTTTTTTCCAGCTTTAATTGAGTTTTTTGGTACATTTTAGGGATACAGTACAGTTACATTC
>NW_022963867.1:0-345 GCF_012274545.1 Fukomys damarensis
GGCAGGGGAGGGCCAGGCTGAGAAGACCCTCTGGGGCTCTATAATAATTCTTAGAAAAGAAACTACTAACTTCTATAATAGGTTCATTCCTATAACAGTTATGTGACATAATTTTGTGTCTTCTTATATCCTGTTATTTTTTCAAAGCAGGAACTCTTTGCTACAACAGAGCTGTGGTTTCCTGTCTGGCAAATTGAGTGTTCATAAATGACCAAGCACTTTGAAGTAGAATAAAAAGAAGAAATTAGGATTAGTATGTTCATGTGTTGAACCAGTATTTGCTGAATATCTAATGTGTTCCCTGCACCTTGGTTATGGCAATAATAAAACAGTGAACAAAACCTC
>NW_022963868.1:0-290 GCF_012274545.1 Fukomys damarensis
GACAGGGTCTCACTGTGTAGTTGAGACTGACCTGGAACTCACTCTGTAGTCCAGGCTGGTCTCAAACAAACCACGATCCTCCTGCCTCAGCCTCCCCAGTGCTGGGATTACAGGCACGCGCCACCATGCCCCGCGACACATTGAAATCTGGAAGGACCATGGTACCATTTCACCCAGTGTCTAAGTTAGATCTAGAAGTACTAAAGTTTGAGAGTTGGAAGAATTTCATTTACTTTTGATTTTCTTTAAACATTGTAAAGGTTTCATCTGGGGACAGCCTGTAGTTGCAA
>NW_022963869.1:0-225 GCF_012274545.1 Fukomys damarensis
TAAATCTCACCTTCCTTGTGCTGGAGTGATGGTGGCACCGAGTTTTCACTTATTTAAGATGTCAGCAGTGAACAATTTTGCGAATGTTTCTTATACCAAACGTGTTTATTAGAAATAGGGAATCTTGGTTGCATTATTTGGAAACAGTGATCTCAGGGGACTTTGTTAATTAATTAATTAATTGCCATTAATTTTTTACCTTTAATTTTCCTCTATTTTGTTGTA
>NW_022963870.1:0-220 GCF_012274545.1 Fukomys damarensis
ATGCTTTTCTGGCCATTCCAAGGAACTGGTTTCCATTAGGCTTCCAGAGTTAGGTTCTACTCGGCTGGCGGCTAAAGAGAAAGAAATACCCATAAGAACTGAAAAGAATAACACAATGAATTTTGCTACATAAAGCGTTATAAATACAAGCAGACAAATACCTACATACATACCGTGTTGGTCACACAGGCCTTGATTCAGGCCTTTATTAAAGACCCCT
>NW_022963871.1:0-784 GCF_012274545.1 Fukomys damarensis
AATTGGGTCTGATTTTGTTTTCTGTATTAGGACCAAGACAATTTTTGAAGCTGCTGTCTTTCTACGTATGTTGCTTGACCCTTTGTCCAAAGTCATGTGGTTAAAAGTGCCTGGGTTTGTTTCTTCACTGAGACTTCTGTTGCAATCAATATGTATGTTTTTAGGCCAATACCATGATATATTTATCACTGTAAGTTTACAACGTAACTTTAAATCTTGAATAATGATTCATCCTGCTTTGCTCTTATACTCAGGATTCTTTGGCTACTCTTGGTCTTTTCTGACTTCTTATGAATTGTAGCAGTGTGCTTTATAGTTTTGTAAGTAGTTGGATGGGAATTGCATTAAAAACATCTGTCATATGTGGGAATATGAACATTTTGACTATATTCACTTGTCTGTCCAGGAGCAAGGAGCAACTATTTTCTAGTGTCTTCAATCTCTGTTATTTAGAGCAGTACAGTTTTTGTTATATGGGGATGTTTACTCTTCTTGTTATGATCATTCTCAGGTATTTGCTTTTTTTGGAAACTGTCATTAATGGGATTGTTTACCAATTTCTTATTTTCAGTGAGATAATGCTTTGTCTGAAAAAAAAGTATTGATTTTTGTACTTTTTTTTTTTGTACTTTGAACTTTTTGGTCATGACTTTGGTATGGTCTGATATTCAGAAATTTTCTATTTTTTGTTGAATTGTTAATTTTTGACATTGAGAATTATTTCTGCGTTTTGAATACAAATTTATTTTGCAATATTTGTTTTTCAAAGTATAATCCTGTATTT
>NW_022963872.1:0-206 GCF_012274545.1 Fukomys damarensis
AAGGGCACAGCAAAAGAAGGAAACTACTGGTCCAGTATCTTTGATGAACACCGATGTAAGAATCCTCAGCAAACTACTAGCAAATTTTAATCTATATCATTTTAATAGATCCAAAAAAGACTCTTAAAATTAGTAGATAAATCCTGAAAATTTGCATAATTAAAAGTCAAAATGCAAAAATTTGTAAATTTGCTGTGTGCCAATAC
>NW_022963873.1:0-301 GCF_012274545.1 Fukomys damarensis
ATAACAAAGACTCTTTTGTCCAGCAGAATTCAGTTCATCAAGAAAAACAGCCATTCTTTGAAAATCTTGCTCTATAAATTCTGTAGTTGCAAAACCATGTAAAAATGTTTTCAAAAGGATAGATTTTTAGTATTTAATAAAAGTGTTGGTAAAAATATCCTCTATTTTATTTCTATCTTGAAAGCAGTCATTAACAACAAAATAAACTTTTAAACAATAAGATAAACACAAAAATAGCTAAATATATTGATTTTTAAAATATATACAATGAGCTTATAAAGGATTTGATTTCACTGTGATA
>NW_022963874.1:0-258 GCF_012274545.1 Fukomys damarensis
ATTTGATTTGTTTCTCTTCTCTAACTGCTTGTAGAATTTATTTCTTCTGTTGGGTTTCTAGAATCTGAACTATTATATGCCTAGGTGTAATATTTTTTTTTTGGATCATTGTTAATTAAACTCCTATATTCCTCACTTATCTCTATATCAAGTTCTTTCCTCCTGTTTGGGAATTTTCATTGGCTTTGATCAGTATCATGTTATTCTTTGCATTGTCTAGTATCTGCTGGATTGACTTCTCTTGATCCCAAACTATTT
>NW_022963875.1:0-250 GCF_012274545.1 Fukomys damarensis
GTTTATTGGTTTTTAATATGATGGGTACTTTTCACTGGTGTCCTGCACATTTTGTGTCAACATTGGTAGGACACATAGGGTCCCATTGTGGATCTTTTCTTTCTGCAGGAGACACTCCTTCTCTTCAAGTTTGACACGTGAGTCTCAGCTTCTGTGTGGGACACCATTTCAACAGCACTTAATTTTCATCATCTTTGTAATGTCATTTTCATTGGCTTAATTTTTCAGTTGTTTCTGGGTTCCTATTGAC
>NW_022963876.1:0-242 GCF_012274545.1 Fukomys damarensis
CAGAAAATGTGACATTGATACAGACAAATTCTGGTGTTTCCCCTTTGGAGGAAGTCTAGCTATTCCCTACCCCACTTGAGTTGCTAAAAAAGTATAAAATAGGTGCGGACAAAAACAAAATTGTTTAGCTTTGCTCTACTGGAGGGTACAAATGGGAAAGCATGGTCAAACTCAAAAAATGGAACAGGGCTTACACTCAAATTAAAAGGAATTAAAATGAAAAAATCAGATAAAAAACAAAA
>NW_022963877.1:0-203 GCF_012274545.1 Fukomys damarensis
AATGGAGGTGGGAAAACTGGATATCCAGCTGTAGAAGACTCCAACTAGATATCTATTTCTCACTCTGCACAAAAATCAGTTCACAATGAATCCAAAACCTAAGGGTAAGACTAAAACCTTTGAAACTACTAAAAGAAAACATAGGGGAAACAACTGCAGCCATAGACAAAGACAACTTTTTTTTTTTTTTTTTTTTTTTTTTT
>NW_022963878.1:0-502 GCF_012274545.1 Fukomys damarensis
ATGTAACTGTACTGTATCCCTAAATGTACCAATAAACTCAATAAAAAAAAAAAAAAGATTTGCATTTCTTTTTTATTAAATACTGTATTAACTTTCTATACTCAAGAATGTGGTAAATTAATATTACCTTTTGGACTCACAGTTGCCTTCCTGTGTGTGTGTGGGTGTGTGTGTGTGTGTGTGTGTGTGTGTGTGTGTGTGCGCGCGTGCGTGCGTGCGCACTGTGAATTATATTTTTTATAGTAATGGCTTATTTCTCATTATTTAGATGTACTTTTGAGTAATATAAGTATTTTTCCTTCTTTAAGACAGGCTAAATTATAGAATTGGCTAGAATGAATTTTTAAAAGTCTTTTCTGGTTAAAAGCCTATCACGAGTATTATGGAAAATAATGAAAATTATAAAGAACAAAAATTTCACTGCAAAGAAATAACACCATTCAATCAGGCTCTAGAAAAATTCAAATCAGAAATAATTTCCCAGCTAGCCAGAGAGATGATG
>NW_022963879.1:0-245 GCF_012274545.1 Fukomys damarensis
CTGTGCGTGTGGCAGCTCCTGAATTTTGAGACTGCTTCCAATTTCAAATTCCTCTCCCTCTGCGGAAACTCTATGTTGCAGTGAAAACGTGTTTGTGGAAGCTGCAACTCAAAGACTACAAGAGAGCCAGGAATTCTCCGTTCTTACTAACTTTATCAATTTTTCTCATCGTTCGACCTTCAGACAATTGGGAGAATGGGGTGGAGCAAAATGAACACGTTATATGACCAAGGAACTGTGGGAAC
>NW_022963880.1:0-1946 GCF_012274545.1 Fukomys damarensis
AGCATATATATTCACAGTTTTTACATCAGCTTAACTAGAGTTTAAAAAGATTTATATAGACTGTTACAGTATTCTGAATTTGGCACTATATTTACTTTTACCAGTGAACATACACTTTTGTATATTTTCCTATTAGCAATTACTATCTTTTCATTTTTTTCTTGAAAACTTTTCATTTGTATTTCTTACAAGGCAGTTCTAGTGTTGAACTTTCCCAGCCTTTTCTTGCCTGGAAAAGTTTTTGTTTTTCCTTCATTTCTTAAGGGCAGTTTTGATGAATGTAATATTTTTTGTTGGCAGTTTTTTCTTTCAGAAATTTGAATATATCGTCCCATTATCTCCTGGCCTTTAAGATTTCTGTTAAGAAAACTGCTGAAAATGTACTAGGCATCCTCTGATATATAACATCACTTATTTCTTTGATTTTTTTATTTTTGACCATTTGATTTTAATATATTTTGGTGAATATCTCAGTATTGACCTTATTTGAGGTATTTCAAGTTATATGCATCTGAATGTTTATATTTCTCTCAAGATGTGGGAAGTTTGTTGCCATTGTTTCTTTAAATAAACATTTAACCCCTTTTTCTTCTCCTTTTGAGATTCCCATGATGCATCAATTGGTTTACTTAATGATGTCCTATAAGTCCCGTAGGCTTTTTTCTTTCTTCTCCTCTGACTGGATAGTTGAAAAGTCATGTCTTTCAGCTTGCAGATTCTTTCCCTTCTACTTGATTGTGTTTGCATTTCAAATTACATCCATTGTACTTTCTTACCCTAGAATTTGTTTGATTTTCTATAATTTCTAGTTTTGTTGAATTTCTTTGTTTTTTATACTGTATTATTTTTCTGACTTCCATATATAATGTGTTCTCTTTTATCTTTCTGAGATATTTTAATATAATTATTTTAATTCCTTTGCAGGAAATTTATAGATATTAATTCTTTGGGGTCAGTTGCTAGAAAATTATTGTCATTATGCTATTATGATGAAATCTTTCTTTACTTTTTCCTATATTTTGTAGTTGTACATTGATGTCTGAACAGTTGATAGAGAATTTAATTCATTCAGATTTGCAGATTGACTCTAACAGGAAAGACTTAATCTGTGATATGAGGGCACCATTTGGGCATGCTGCAGTAATTTTCACTCCATGGAGTATATTAGTACAATTTCTTTGCAGCTCCATTAGCTAAGTGAGCAGCAATGAAGGTTTGGGGGTCCTGAAAGCCAGTGGTGCAGATGTTTGTGCCAGTAGCAATAACAATGTGGACTGTCACATATGGAGGATTTTATGTTGAAGGGATACTTATTGGCACTGAATTTAGTGCAGCCTGTTGGGCACTGGTGCTCAGAAACTAGAAAATTATTGTCATTATGCTATTATGATGAAATCTTTCTTTACTTTTTCCTATTTTTTGTAGTTGTACATTGATGTCTGAACAGTTGATAGAGAATTTAATTCATTCAGATTTGCAGATTGACTCTAACAGGAAAGACTTAATCTGTGATATGAGGGCACCATTTGGGCATGCTGCAGTAATTTTCACTCCATGGAGTATATTAGTACAATTTCTTTGCAGCTCCATTAGCTAAGTGAGCAGCAATGAAGGTTTGGGGGTCCTGAAAGCCAGTGGTGCAGATGTTTGTGCCAGTAGCAATAACAATGTGGACTGTCACATATGGAGGATTTTATGTTGAAGGGATACTTATTGGCACTGAATTTAGTGCAGCCTGTTGGGCACTGGTGCTCAGAGAAGCTCCAGAGGTGAGGTCCCCAGATACTCTCAAAACTTCTGTCACACTTGGGTCATTGATCATGGATGTACTTGCTGAGGCATGGGGATATGTTGATCATTCTGTCATTTTTCATATATTATGAATCAAGCTAGAATGTTCTTTTAGTCATCTACTTTTCTCCCCTTACTTTTGTCTCCATTTACAT
>NW_022963881.1:0-220 GCF_012274545.1 Fukomys damarensis
AACAAAGCCAGAAAAACTGCAATTATATTTTACCAGACATCAAAAGAGATTTTACAAAAAAAAATCAAATTAGAAATTTTAACTATTTATTAAATGTATCCTTATTTCAATTTAAATTAAGTTTAATTCGTGTGCTTTAAACATTTCTTGTACACTACAAATTCTTGAATTGTAATTATAGGGTTAACTTACACTTTTCTGTACTTTGTTGATAAAAACT
>NW_022963882.1:0-686 GCF_012274545.1 Fukomys damarensis
GTGTCGATTTTCATTTATCTTTTCCAAGAGGATGTCCAGTTGTTTCTATACTCTTTTCTCTGCTATACTGTCTCTATTCTTTTGTGAAAGATAATGAACTATATTTATATAGATTTATTTATGACCTTTCTACTCTGTTTAATTGATTTATTTTTCTATTCTTTCACTAATATCACATTGTCTTGATTAGTGTGTCTTTGTAATAAGTTTTGGAATCAGGAAAAGTCAATCCTCAAACTTGGTTCTTCTTCAATATTATGCTGGCTATTCTGGGTCTTTTGCCTCTCTATATAAATTTTAGATCAGTTTATTGTTGCCTAAAAAAATAACTTGTTAGCATTTTGATTTAGATTTCATTGAAGCTATAGATCAAGTTAAAGAGAATTGACATCTCAACAATATTGAGTCTTTCTGTCCATGAACATGAAACATTTTTCCATCTATTGTTTTAAATTTTTTCTTTAATCAGAAATTTGTAGCTTTTCTTATGTAGCTCTTGTATATTGTTAGATTTATACCTAAGTATTTTATTTTGGAAGTTGCTAATATAATTTTTTTAATTTAAAATTTCACTGTTCATTGTTGTATAAGAAAATAATAGACTTGTATATTAACTTTGTATTTTATAATGCTATACTTGCTTATGAGTTTCAGGAGATTGTTTTGGTGGTGGTTTCTTTTTTTTT
>NW_022963883.1:0-209 GCF_012274545.1 Fukomys damarensis
GGGGTACTTTTTAGGCATACAGCAGTTACATTCATCATTGGGAACTTGTACCTTTACATGATGTATCTTGGTTCTTCTTCCCCCCCCTTCAACCCCTCCCTCCCTATTTACAAAGACTTTGTTTCCATTTTTCCCTTTTCTCATATTTTTTTCCTTTCCTTTTCCTTTTCCCTCCCACTTCCCTTTAGACCTTTTCATCCTATTTTACA
>NW_022963884.1:0-236 GCF_012274545.1 Fukomys damarensis
GGGAGAAGTGGCTTCTAGACGGCTTCCGTGAGGTGGTGACGCCAGGGTGACCTCCGTCCTCCCAGCACTGTCCTCCCTGGAGGAGGGAACTGGTGGTTGCGCTCAGCAGATCAGTGACACACAGCACTCCTGTCCTTCCCAGAGGATCACATCCTCAGGCCCTGGGTTCCAAGGCCAGGATGAGAGTGCACTTCCAGACCACCTGCCTCGCAGACACCTGGGAGAGAGGCTGAGAG
>NW_022963885.1:0-201 GCF_012274545.1 Fukomys damarensis
AAATCAAAGAGCCAGATGTGGTAGTGCACACCTGTAATCACAGCACTTGGGAAGCTGAGGTGAGAGGGGAGAGGACTGCTGTGAGTTTCAGGCCAGCCTGGACTGCCTGGCGATACCGTGTTTCAGAAACCAACCAGCCAGACAAACAACAACACCAACAAGAGTCAAACTGGCCACGGTAATGCACGCCTATTATCTCAG
>NW_022963886.1:0-301 GCF_012274545.1 Fukomys damarensis
CAGCACCTTTCTCTGTGGAGTACTTCACATTCATGAAACTGACTGCTTTCGCTTTTAACGGCTCAGCGGCGAGAGAAGCTGTCCCGGGGAAAACTGCACTTTAAACGGCCGAAGAGCTCCGTAAAGTGCGTTTGTGTTCTAACATCAAACTGAAGCTATCCCATTTAAACGGCCTCCGTAAAGTGCGTTTGTGTTCTAACATCAAACTGAAGCTATCCCCAAGAATAGAGCGTTCCGGAGGCTTGTGCGCACTCAGAGCTGCTAGGCACGCCCTTAGGCCTGAAGGGCTTGTCGCTTGTCT
>NW_022963886.1:1749-2233 GCF_012274545.1 Fukomys damarensis
AAGCCCTCTGCAAAGTGCGTTTGTGTTCTAACGTCAAACTGAAGCTATCCCCAAGTATACAGAGTTCTGGAGGCTTCTGTGCACTCCGAGCTGCTAGGCACTCCGTTACGCCTGAAGGGCTTCTCTGCTAAAAGTGCCTCACAACAGTGTTTCAATCTCTGCCAGGCAGAGACCTACAAACAAAAAGGACTACAGTTGTACCCCCATAAGAAGTGGACTTCACTGGTAAACTCACAGAGTTGCAGCACCTTTCTCTGTGGAGTACTTCACATTCATGAAACTGACCGCTTTCGCTTTAAACTGCTAAACCGCGACAGAAGCTGCTTCCCGGGGAAAACTGCACTTTAAATGGCAGAAGTCCTGGGCAAAGTGTATTTGTGTTCTAATGTCAAACTGAAGCTATCCCCAAGTATACAGAGTGCTGGAGGCTTCCGTGCACTCAGAGCTGCTAGGCACTCCCTTAGGCCTGAAGGGCTTCTCTGCT
>NW_022963887.1:0-828 GCF_012274545.1 Fukomys damarensis
TAATATCTGTACTTGGACTTGGAATTTGTTTTCCATTCATAATTAATTATCAAATAGACCAACTAAAAGGTGCTTGTTAAGATGTGTTATGCACATGTATATCTCCACATGGTACATGTAATTGTTATGTCCTGCAAACATACACTAATAAAGATTTTAAAAATTAAAAAATAAATACATATGTAAATATATACAAAAAGCACATGTATCACCAAGAAAACATGGATTCCCAAAGGAAAATTAGAAAAATTTTAAAAATATTCTTAAATTTTTGCATGTGTTCAATTTTTATTTGAAGTTAAAGGTTTAAAATATGTTATGGTTTGAAATATGCAGGAAGGATGGAGATGGTCACAGTAATCTTTTAGATATCCGTTACTTCTAGAAGTCCTGATCAGGTCTGCTTCACTTATTATCTGGTATAGATCTTTAGGTTCCAAAAGAGTTTATCCTTAATGCCACCTAAGTAAGATCATTTGTCATGAGGCCTTTTTTTTAAAGAAGTGGCAATATTTGCCCATTCTTGTTCAGCTGTATATGCTCTTATGTTTATATACTATTGGCTTGCCGAGGACTTGTATTAAAACTGAAAGCCAAGTTTTCTGGGAACCTCCTCAGCCCTGGGCATACTGGGATCATCTATGTAAATCCCCATTTCTTAGCACATTGCTTAATTTATTTCTCTGTTTGTTGTCAGGGTTGGCTGTGGAGATCCAGTCATCTGTTTGGATGCTAACATGTGTGAAGAGACCTTGCATGTAGCATTAGTGGCTAGAAGTTTCTTGTTAAAATGTTCATTTTTCTTACCCCTTTCTAAAAAAAAAAAAA
>NW_022963888.1:0-410 GCF_012274545.1 Fukomys damarensis
TCACCTGGCGTGTGCACGACCTCCCGGACTGTGCAACAACAGACCAAGTAAGGACCCAACGACTTCGGCGGTGGTCTCTTCAGCTTCCTGCGGGCCTGAGATTATGGGGCGGGAGCGCGAACTCCCGGACTGTGCAACAATAGACCTAGTAAGGACCCAAAGAACCCAGAGGGGGTCTGTTCAGCCACCTTTCTGACTGACATCACCCGGCGGGTGCGCCACCTCCCAGACTGCATGAAAACACACGCAGTAAGCACCCAACGAACCTGGAGATCTCTTCAGCTGCCTTTCCGACTGAGATCATTGGCGAGTACGCGACCTCCCAGACTGCATGACAACAGACCCAGCAAGGAAGCAAAGACCCCAGAAGAGGTCTCTTCAGCTGCCTGCCTGCCTGAGATCACCAGGCG
>NW_022963889.1:0-232 GCF_012274545.1 Fukomys damarensis
TTCATTCTCTTTGTGTACATGTAAAATTATTTTTGGTTTTGCAAGTAGATTTCTCATTGTATATAGTTTTGTAGTTCTCATATCTATCTAGAAAATTTACATGTAGCCAAAGACAAAACGTCTCTTCTGCGTTTTACTTTAGACTCTTCAGTTTTATAATTATGATTCGTATTTTTGATTCCTTTGGTGTTGAATATTATCTAGAGTGTGAAGAAGTGATAAGACTTTTATT
>NW_022963890.1:0-452 GCF_012274545.1 Fukomys damarensis
ATCAAGACTGTGTGACAGGTTTCCTATTTTTATATTACTACTGGGTCAAATTACCTCATTTAGCGTTTTATTTTCATGGTTATGGGCAGAAGTCTGAAGCTAGTACTACAGGATTAGAATCAGGTTCGTGCAGGGTTAACTTCTGGAGATCCTAACACAGCCTCTTCCATATTTAACTGTAACTACCTCACCTCAGTCTCTTTGAGTCCCCTTGTCAAATTGCCTCACCCTCTTACTCCTCTGTGTAGTTGAGGCTCCTATTATGTTCTTTTTATGAGGGCATGTCGGATCCTCTAGATATTTCAAGAGAACATCTTCATCTCAAGGTTCGTGATCTGAATTATTTCTCCAATATCCTTTTACATGTAAGCCAAGCTATTTGAAGATTCTAGGGATTCAGACCTCAGCATCCCCAACAGAACACCATGCACCCATCACCAGTTGAACTTAGG
>NW_022963891.1:0-454 GCF_012274545.1 Fukomys damarensis
ATTGTCAGTTATTTCATGAGGACCTTATGTACTATTATAGTTTATTCACACCAGAGAAACTATTCAGATTTCATCATTACATAATAATGCATTTTTGAAAAATAACACAAATACCATAAACACATGAATTATGCATCATTTAACATTGAAATAAAACCAAGCAAGCTACCTATCTCTCTTGTCAGCAAATTTTCAAGTAAAAAATACATTATTCTTAATTGTAGGTCCTATGTTTTAAAGATCTGAAGACTTATTTATTTTACATGACTGAGACTTTATACATGGCTAACTGAAAACTAAATTTACTTACTTACTACATGTATTTCTACTAATATAGAGTCTCATTTTCAAAGAATTGTTTTACCTTAAATAATATTGTTTTAAAGTAAACATGCATAAGACATTGACATTAAACTAGATATCATGATCAGTGTATCTTATGTACCTTTCATTT
>NW_022963892.1:0-214 GCF_012274545.1 Fukomys damarensis
TTTTATTGGGATTTTCTAGGTCTGTGCATTTATAAAATTTGGCCTATATTAGGTACAGTTGAGTTGTTGACATATTTTTGTTTATTTTTGTTTTATTTTTATTTTTTCTCGACAATGTACTTTAAACTTTTATTATGTCCTTAGACTTTAAAAACATTTTTAGTATCTATATAATGATCTAATATATATATATATATATATATATATATATAGA
>NW_022963893.1:0-225 GCF_012274545.1 Fukomys damarensis
GAGAGGGAAAGCCCGGAGTGCTATGTGGTGGGAGATGAGTTGCACAGCCATTAACATGGAGGGGTTTTACCAACAAGCCTATGGTGTGGGGAGGGGATAACCGAAAGAACAAAGGAGGGCCTGGTGCGGATCAGTGATGATGTTGCAGGTTGAAAAGAAATCTTAAAGAAAGTAAGAAGACACTTTAAATAAGGCAAAAAGAAAACAAATCCTGCTAATCATTGT
>NW_022963894.1:0-273 GCF_012274545.1 Fukomys damarensis
TTTGAGGAAAAAAATAAAAGGAAAAGAGAAAGAAAAAAGAGAAAAAAGAAGAAAATCAATAAATAAAAGGAAAAAAGGAAAATTCCCCCAAACCTCAATAAACTGGTAAACAAGAAAACAAGCAAATGAACCATTCCCAAAAATGGAGGAAAAAAACTGAGTCCTCCCCCCCAATTTTTTTCCTCTGTATTGTCTTGATTCCTTTTTCCCTCTGTAATGGTTTGGGTCTAGATGTTCCCCCAAAGTCTCATATGGTCATAGGCTGGATCTAGA
>NW_022963895.1:0-207 GCF_012274545.1 Fukomys damarensis
TTGCTATGTAGCTAACTAAGGTGGCCTGAAACCTGTGATCCTCCGGACTTACTATCCTGAGTTCTCATTATAGGAATTATAGCGATGTGCCGCTGCATTTGCTTTACTGTTTTAACAAGACTTTTGATTTTATGTGATTCTCTATTGTAGTATTAAAGAATAAAGGCCTCACAAACCAGTTGCACTCATTTGTTTAAACTGAAACTT
>NW_022963896.1:0-1646 GCF_012274545.1 Fukomys damarensis
CTACAAACCCCAATGGACACATTGCGCATCCTGCTAGGTGGTCCACCTGGCCCTCTCCCCTCCACACTTGCTAATGTTTCAATCTACGCATTGGAGTCCAGCCAGAGACTCCACTTTCCTTCCCAAAAGTCCTCCCCAAGTGCTCTTCACTCTTCTCTGAATCCTGGTGTTCTACCCTCAATGCTCTGCTCCATGTTCATCCCCATCATGCTGCCCTGTGGAGCTTGCGCCTGACTTTGGCCAGACTGGCATCTGCTGTAACTCCCTCCTTCACACTAGCTCGTGTCTACTGAGTACTTATAGTTGTCTTGTAGTTAGATGTGTTCACATGCACTTAACTTGTGTACTCTGCACAACAATGTGTGAAGTTAGAATTATTATCCGTTGTACAAACGAAGAACTTGAGATTTGATGAAGTGATATAACTTACTTAAGACTCCAAGGTAGTGATCTGGGTGGGTGGTTGGTTGGGTGCACAATTAATATCGTAGCATTCTGGGAGCCTGAGGCAGTAGGATCATAAGTTTGAGCCCAGCTCGGGCCACTTAGTGACTTAGTGAGACCCTGTCTCAGAGAAAGAAGAAAGGGAGAAAAGAAAAAAGACTGGGGACACAGCTCGGTGTGAAGACTGTGGATTCAGTTTACCAGTTGAGAGCACAACGCATGCTCTGTCTCCACGCTGGACTCTGATGATGGCCTTCTTGATAGTGTGTGTTTTTCATAAAAGGGGGTAGGTGGAGAGCAGACTGCCTGCCTCTGCGGCCATCTGGAGGGAATTCTTGTCCAGATGGGGGCGTGAGACTACACAACAAAGTCCTTTTCAGTTCTGGGCTTCTGTGATCTCAGGATATAATAAAGCCTGAGGGCTTTGAGATATAATCTTGGCAGTTCAGCAGTTATGTTCCTTATGTTTCTGGGTCCCTGCTTTGCTCTGGCACCCACAGACGTGTCATGGAAAGCATGCTCACTGCCCTGGAGCTGCAGACACATCACTAGGAGACACAGTTGCATCAGAGGTGGTGGACAGAGAAAGCTATGTAACTGCAAACAACTGGATCAGGCAGATTCTGAGTACAGTAAGAGTTTGGGGAGGGGCAAACCAGACATGTATTATATTTTAAGGAGGCAAATCCTAAGAAATTCTGAGAGGAGTAAGTTCAGGCTTTGCCCCAATGAAACACAGAAATGATCCACCGAGACGACCTGTGGGGGAGAGGCCACATGGAGATCCTGCTGCTGAGCTCAGGTGTGTCCATCCAGGCAGACAGAGAGCCATGCCCCCCACACACTCCAGGACTGTGGTGTGAGGAGCAGACCCCCAACTCTGAGGGCTGCCCTGCAGGCTGGGGCTCTGCAAGTTGAGGGGTTGTCTCTCTTGCTCTGCAGGTGAGGGATCACTCTCCTGGCCTCTGTTCCCCTCTACCTGTCACCCTACCACCTTGCTGCTCCTCATAATGTGAACCATGGAGAGGACACAGTTCCTTCAGACTCAAAGAAAGGAATTGTTGGGGCCCAGGGGCCCTGGATCTGTTACCACCTAAGGGTATGCCCTGCTGCCCTGCTGTATGACTGACTGTTGCCCTCCTCACAGCTTCTCTGTACCTCAGTCTCCTTGTCGTTTCCCCCCCCCCCACCCCGAGTCAGGT
>NW_022963897.1:0-641 GCF_012274545.1 Fukomys damarensis
AAATGCATCTACAGATGCAATAGAATATGTATGCATTTATTTCCAAAAGAAAGAAGATAAAATGCTTCTAAACTACATAATCTTATATGTAATTCTGAATATGTATGGATAAATATTTTAGGTGGACATCTGCCTACTTATTTCATCACCTGGCTACAGTTTATATATTTCAGATTGGCCCACTCTCAATGGGCCAATTTAAGCATAAGGTCTTATATACAGGGTTTTTATTATATTCAGGCATATGTAACACATATTCATACCTTTTTAGTCTGCAAGAATTTCAAAATGTTTACAGAGATCATATAACTTGGTGGTGAGTTTGGGTTTGAGTGAAATTTGGTGGCAGGGAAGTCCTATACCTATATTTTCAACAATTTTTGAACAATGAACTTGTATTATTTTGACTTAACCTTAAAAAATTGGAGGTACCTATAGCATAATAGGCCCATGTCCTAGTTATGTCCAGTTGTTACAATCACACTGACCTGAGATATGCCTCTGGTAACTTATTAGTGCCTTGACTGTAGAGAGTTTATTCCTCTCTTGGCTTCCAACTCTTCAGCTTTCAAATGAGAGCACCATCTGCCTCATAGCATTGTCACAAGAACAGAGGTAATATATGCAAAATGACTTACACA
>NW_022963898.1:0-201 GCF_012274545.1 Fukomys damarensis
ACAAATTCCTGCTAAATTGCCCATTTTGACCTTAAAATTATGATCCCTTTACTTTAGATTCCTGTTACGCTGGGTGTGTATGTGTGTAGTATCATCTTTTGCTCCATTTAATTTTTAAAGAATAGAAAATAAGATGTGTGGAGTGAAAATCAAAAATACAAATGTAGGGGCCTGGGATTTAGTTCAGTGGTTCTGCCACCT
>NW_022963899.1:0-1511 GCF_012274545.1 Fukomys damarensis
GTATGGAATCTAAGGTTATCAGTATCTAGAGATGAAAAGCAAGTCAGTGCTTGCAGAAAAATCATCTATCCTTTAAAGAACAAAATAAAAGCTATATGAGGCAAAACAGAGAGGTAGACATTGCGGAGCTAGAGGACCTGGGGAGTGGGCGAGAGAGGGCAGGTACGAGGGGTGGGGACGGGCAAATAAGAATGGTTAAGATGTGATATGTATATGAACCAATTCCCCAAAATAAATGCAAGTATGCATTGCAAACACCTACTAATAGAAAAGGAAACTGAAAATGAAAAGAAATTCAGTTGTGATTCCTACCAGTTCCTAAGTCTGCCTTTACATCAAGTTACATACAGAGTCAGCCATAATTGTAAGTTACAGAGTATCATTGCCAGTTCTGTGTCTTCCGCAAATCACTTTCTCTCGGGAGGTGTCCTTGATGTGGATTCCTTCAATATGTCTAATGCTGTCTAACAACAATTTTTTTTTTTTGTGTGTGTGGAATATCTTTTTTTTTTTTGGTTAATTGCAGATGAATCTAATTTCTGTCCTATTTCTATATTTTATTGATCGGTATAATTTCACTAGAGAGTTGTGGATTTATGCTCTGCTCATCCTAACTCTAAAATAATTCTGGCCTTGGTTATTGGAATCCATGTGCCATTTGGCTTCTGTGTGTGTGTGTATGTGTGTGTGTGTGTGCGCGCGCGCGTGTGTGTGTGTGTGTGTGTGTGTGTGCTTGCGTGCGTGGACGCATGTACATGACTATGTGTTTATCCATAAGCATGTATGAATGTTTTTTCCATGATCCATGCCAACATTTGTTCTATGTCCAACCACTGAAGTGTTAGTAGAATGGCAAAGAATTCGTCCTCTAATTTCCAGGTGAAAATCAATGTTTTGGCCAAGACTCTACACATTTTATTACAGTACGACCAAAGCAAAATATTTTTACTTTTTTAAAACGATTATACCACATCCAATTTTTTATTTGGCTTCTTCAGCCTCAGTGATAAAGAGATTCCAGAACCTCCAGGCCTTTACATAAGGGGCTTGTCAATTCTTTTATGAGATGAGATTTTATATCTCTTCTTTATTTCCTAGGAGGGATCAATGATGCTAATATAGTAGAAACATTTGGCAAATACCATGTGCTGCTATTCCAGGGAATTACTAAAGATGGTTAATCTTGAATTTCCTGATGTTCCAACTGGAATTTTTCCACGGGTATAATTTAATGTAAATGGGATGATTTTAGCCAATTTAGTAAATCAAGCCACTAATGACGCAGAATAATTGGGAATTACAATTTATTCTTTAAAATGATTCATGTGTTTCAATGTAAAGATTCTTGGAGAACTGATTGATCCCATGTTATTTGGGCAATGAGCATTAAGTGGCATGTCCTGAAATAGGGAAATTTTTGAACTCATTCTTAGGACAGAATTAAAATTAGATAACTTTGCAGGACCTACTTAAATAGGTTAAAAAACAATACACACCGGCAAAGCAACTAT
>NW_022963900.1:0-1276 GCF_012274545.1 Fukomys damarensis
TATTATCTATCATACATTTTGATCCTTATTTATATTTTCAGGTTCTCACACCTGAGAAACTACCAGTATTACACATGTGATTCCAATTTATTTCACTTAAGAGTGTTGCCTCAATGTACGTCCATTTACCTATACATGTCTCTAATTTCTCACTCTTTATGGTACTGCATTTTATATATAAAAATTTTTGTTTGTTTGTTTTTTGTAACAGGAATCAAACTTGGGACCTTGCACTTGGCAACTCAGGCAGCAGAACCACTGAGCTAAATCCCTGGCCCCTTAAAACACATTTTCTTTATCCAGTCTCCAGTTAGTGTGCAACTGGGCTGTTTCCAAGTTTTAGCTATTACAAACTGTGCTACTATGAACATGTGTGCATATATATCACTGTGGTATGATTCTTTTAATTGCCTGGGTCAGATAGCAATTCTAGTCTTAGTTCTCTGAGGTATCTCCATACTGATTTCCACAGTAGTTGCACCAGTCTACATGCCCACCAGCAGTGGAGCAGTGTTCCTTTTTCACCACTAATAGCTTTTGCTATTAGTTGATTTGGTGATAACAGCCGTTCTTTCTGGTGTGAGATGGAATCTCAGTGTTGTTTTCACTCTCATCTCTCAAATGGCCAGTGATGTGGAACCTTTTCTCATATGTTTATTTGCTCTTTCTACTTCTTTGCCTGAGTAATGTCTGTTCATTTAAGATGCCCATTTTTGGATTGGGTCTTTAAATTTGTAGGTCTGATTTTTCTAAGTTCTTTGTATATTTTAGGTAGCAGACGCTTGTCTGAGAAAAAGCTGTTAAATATTTTTTCCAACACTGTGCTTTATCTCTTAACACAGTTGGTGGCTTCTCTTGCTGTAAAGAAGTTTTTAATAAGAAGAGATTCCAGTTGTTGACTTTTGTGTTAGTTCAGGTGCAACTGAGGCTTTTGTTCATGAAATCTTTTCCTATGCCATTGTCTTCAGGAATTCTCCCTAACCTTTCTTCCAGCTGGTTTAGTGCTTCTGTTTTAAATTTTAGATCTTTAATCCATTTTTATTTGAGTTTAGTGCATGGTAAGAGATATAGGTCTAGTTTTAATCCTTGGCAAGCTGAAACCCAGTTTTTCCAGTACCATTTATTAAACAGGCTATCTTTTCTCCAGTGAGGGTGTTTGACTCCTTTGTTGAAGATGAGGTGTCTGAGTTTGTCTGGACTTGTTTCTGCATCTTCTAATCTGTTCCACTGGTTCTTGGGTCTATTTCTTTGCCAGTACCATGTTTTTTTTTTTTTT
>NW_022963901.1:0-253 GCF_012274545.1 Fukomys damarensis
CTTCCATAAAGCATGCTGAGAGAAATATGAAAAAGAATGGACAAACAATCCCCTGTATAATATTGGATATAGAGAAGTCAAGGCAGGAATCAATGATAAAAGAAATTGCAAAAGCTATGCAAACACATGGATATTAAATAATATTCTTTTGAATAATTATTTGGTCATAAATAAAATCAGGGAAATGTACAAATTTGCCTTTTAAGGTACAGGTCTTTATATTTTAGGGATAGTTCATGATGAAAGCTGTCTG
>NW_022963902.1:0-220 GCF_012274545.1 Fukomys damarensis
AGACTTCCACCCACAGAACTGTGGGAAAACTTGACTTGTTCAAATGCATGGCATGTAGTACTTTGTTATGTCAGCCCTGTCGAATTGATGCAATAACTAAAAGAAGAGGCGCAGCAAATTATCTTAGTCCACTTGTGTTGCTAGAACAAAATATCCAAGCCTGAGTAATTTACAAAGGACAGAAATGCACTTCCTAGTGAATTAGAGGATGGGAAGCCAA
>NW_022963903.1:0-210 GCF_012274545.1 Fukomys damarensis
CCTGAAGGTCACTGTGTTCCTACTTCACAGAAGTCAGATGATGCGGAGAAGGGCCTCAGGAGCTGGGGCCCTCAGAGGACCGAACAGCATCTCTTTCTGGCCACAAAGGTCCCTGGGCCTCGCACCAAAGGGACCCGACTCTCCTGTGGACATAGGTTGGACTGGAGCCGACCCCGGGACCACTCAGGAAATGCCTCCACTGGGGCAGGG
>NW_022963904.1:0-204 GCF_012274545.1 Fukomys damarensis
GTGTCTGCCTGGCAGAGAATGAAACACTGTTGTGAGGCACTTTTAGCAGAGCAGCCCTTCAGGCCTAAGAGAGTGCATAGCAGCTCTGAGTGCACACAAGCCTCCCTAACTCTGTATACTAGGGGATAGTTTGAGTTTGACGTTAGAACCCAAACACAGTTTGCAGCGGGCTTCTGCAGTTTAAAGTGCAGTGTTCCCCGGGAA
>NW_022963905.1:0-291 GCF_012274545.1 Fukomys damarensis
AAAGCATGACAGAAATCTGTACAGGAGAGGGGAATAGTGTGTAAAGCACCCTCTGACATCATGAGCTGTCTCGTGCTGTGACCTCTGTGCCTGATGTCTCCTCTCCCTGGCTACCCTTCACAGTTCAGTGTCCTCTGTCTGGTGTTGTCACCTGTTTAATGGTAAACACTGACAATTGCCTACTTTTAAAGCTACTCTTTCCTTTCCCTCAATATTAAGAACCTTCAGTTTTATTTAGTCTGCAACACAGAAAGAAAAGTTTTGCCAGAATATTCATAGGTAAAATCCATT
>NW_022963906.1:0-2816 GCF_012274545.1 Fukomys damarensis
TTCAAGGCTTTCTCTTCCTCAAGCTATGGCATGAAGAGAGTACGATTTCGATTGTAGTGGGAAGAATGGTAGAGGAAGGAATTCATGCTCCACTAGCTGCGTCTATTGTCTGTCTCAAACAGTATCTCACAGAATCTGTCTGATGTATATCTCTGGTGTTGTCCATTAAGAGCTGCCAATCCCACCCCACAATGCCTGTGCTTGTATAGATTTCTCCCCTATTGTCTATAGGCTTCTTCCTAGGCTACATCTGTATGCGATTACTCCCCTCTTTGGTCTATTCCTGTGTTATTCAAGATCACTTTTCCCTCCAACATTTCACTTTGAAAATGTTGAAACATAGAAAAATGAAGTAATTAGGCAGTGAAGGCCCACAAGGATACCACCTAGATTCTACCATTAATATTTTGGTTTACTTACTGCATTTCTATCCATCCATCCATCCATCCAACCAGCCAGCCAGTCATGTATGCATCCATGCCCCTGTTTGACAATATGCTGTATTTATGGGTTTATACAGATTTTTGTTATACAATTATCCAAAATCTTTTTTAATCAACATTAGCAGACAACCAAATGACAACGGTCTCAGAAACTCTTGGGGGTTTGGCTAGCCTCTCTTGGCTCATGCTTTGAAAGGGAAAAGTTTTTAAAGCATTTGTTTCTCACAAAAAAATAACAATCTGTTCCTTTTAATGGGTTTCTTCTATTATTCTATGTCAGTAAAATTGATTTTTTTCCAAGAATTGCTTTGAAATGATGGGGAAGAATTCTAAGGAAAAATTCACCGACTGAAATGACCCACAACTAGACTATGTGAATGTCTTAGAAAACAATAATAATATTATTTGAAAAAAATGTCCAAAATCTGCTCTACAATTACCAAAGAGATTTTCACATCTGATTGCCAATTTTGGAGCTATTTAACATTCTAAGAGAGAAATTTTCCAATCAGATAAGCATCTCAACTCCTTTAATATTTTGGGAATACCAAGATAATTCACATATTTCAATCTGCATATACCTCTTTGTGACTAAGTTTCATTGTTAGATTCATGGTTCTGGTCTAAGTGAGTAAATTCAAGATTCAAGCATCTGAGCTTTCATCACTTTACTTAACTTGCTGAAAGGAAGTTCTGAGTCAGGTATTATTAAATTTTAGGTATGGGGAAAGGTAATAACATGGAAGAAATGTACCATAAACATTTTTGGTGTGGGGGGGTACCAGGCATCAAACTCAGGACCTTGAGCTTGCAATGCAGGTGGCAGCACCACTGTACTAAATCCCTGGCTACCATAGACATTTTTGAAGTGTGCATGTAAGTAAATTTACATTCAGCTCTAAAGTAAGGAGCACCTATTTCATTGTCTACATTTCATCTTGTTAGATGAGTTGGCATGGAAGTGTGTATTTACTTAGGAAGGTTAGAATTAGCAGGTGGTTCAGGAAATTTTGTTGAACAAGAAGATGAGAATAACCTTATTAGGGAAGAGAAAGTTTAAGCAGTATAGCAAAGAGTATTGAAATAGAAACAGAATCCCAGGACATGTTAAAGAAAATTAAGACAATGAGTAGGTAATCATATTAGAGAAAAGCTTGAACAATCCATAGATAAACAGATACAGATCAAATGGAGAAAGGGCATCTATAAGTTCAGCTGGACAATTATCAAATAATCCAAGCAAAATATGGTAAATCCTGGCCTTGGGTAATATGATTTTGTTTTTTTAAAAAAAGGATGAGCCCTGAAGACAGTTTGTTGGTTGCTTACCTTTCCTTTTAAAAAACCTCTATCCCCTATCCTTTCCAAGTACTACAGTACCCCAAATTGTTCAGATGCTCATCACTGCCTGATGCCTCGGGTTACATACTTCAGTAGAAGCTGCTCTCACTCATTTCTGGAAGGGACTCCCATTTGTTCAAGTCAATTAGCATAGTCTACAGCCTAGTCATAGTGACTAATTCAAAGATGGGTGGTATGTGACCTTTCCTGACATGCTTAGAAAGAAAATCGTCTCTCCTGGATATTACATGTTCCATGGATGTGAAGCTTGGAACCACTGCACTCGTGTTGACACGATGAGGAAAGACACCCTAAGGATGAAGCACACTAATGAAAAGTAGAAAAATTAGGTTATTGAGGACAATATTGAGCTACTGAGTCAACCTCCTCTCGAGTTCGAACAACTCCCATACTTAACAAATGTGACTTCAACGTAAAAGTGTGACAAATTGATAACGATACTGGTACAGCCCAGAAAATATTATACACATAATTAATAGTGTAAAGTGGTTCCCATATTTAAAAATATCTTTGCCACATTATCTATACAGAAGAAATGCTCAATTAAAATACAAGATTGAGAAGGGAAAAATCTTATCTTACCCCACACATTATCTGGTAAGAAGAAATGCTCAATTAAAATACAAGATGGGGGGGGTTCTCATTTTATCCCACATATGTTACTGCTTTAAAATGAAAGCTGGAAGCAGAGGAATGATGCTATAGGTTTGTGTTTGAAGGTGCGGGTGGTGTTAAAGCAGCTGTGGTCGTAAAAAGCAGGGAAGACAGGAAGCAAAAATATATAGAGTATAATTTCTTCCATTTAGTCTCTGTAAAAGTCTCTGTAACCAGAGATAAAGTGCCTGAGGAGGTAGGAAGAATGATCAGTAAGCAGTTTTCTAATATTTTCTTGGCCACTCTTTGAAATTAATTTATTCTTGAAATCCAGAAAAGAAGAAGAAGAGGAGGAGGAGAAGAAGAAGAAGAGGAAGAAGAAGAGGAAGAGGAAGAGAAAAAGTTGCTCTTTTTTTT
>NW_022963907.1:0-1256 GCF_012274545.1 Fukomys damarensis
AAAAAAGTATATAACATTAATTTTTTGAAATGTTGAAAATTGTTTTTTTCTACATACTTTCCCCACAAAGCCCCCTCTCATGGTTACAAGATAGGAATGAAAAATTGGAAAAGATTATCACTGTAAATAGGCTTGTTATCTCTCTGGAAAGCACTTGGCTATCATTTGCAGAATTTCTAGAGTTTGAAATTAGTAGACTGTAGCAAGATGACACTAATAGAAAAATGGGACTACCATGCCCTCAGAAGAGCCACCTTTCCCCCAGTATCACTGAGTCTTTGGACAGGGAAAAAAAAAATCTGTTTCCCTTCTTACTGAGAAGTAACCCCTTTTGCACCACATGGATATGGAATCATTTCTCCATTGCTCTTCTGATTGTGTTACTGTGGTTCCAAAGCCTTAAATCAATGAATGATTTGCATAAAGAAATAAAGAGAAAGGCATTTCTTGGTGGAGGCAAAAGGGTGGTAGGGCATAGATTACTGCCTTTCTTTGTCTCGGTTTTCTAGCCCAACTAGATCTGATTCCTGTATTCAAGGGGTGTTAATCACAAATTGAAAGAGCTACTGAAACTTGGCTGTAAAACAGTGCATTCTCCAGCCATAGAAGGCCAGATGTGTAACTCTCAATAGCTGGAGGGGTTAGGTTTTGTGTATGTTTCTGTGCTTTGCTGTGTGTAGTGTCTGGGCAGAAATAAGCCTGGAAGCCATATAGGTCTTTCTGTACATGAAAGCATTCGCAGCTCCAGGAACCCAGGAGTGCCCTAGTGTGGGGAGCCTCCCTGAAGACCAGAGGATGCAGACACAACAGGAAGGGCAAAGAACAATACCAGGAGGAAACCTGAGCTTCATCTCACTGTATCACCAAGGTTATTTTTGGAAGGCCCTAGGAGTTTTGGGTTTTCTCAAGACTGAAGTTCCACATGGCCAGGTGGAGACCAGAGAGCTGGCCAAATGGGAATGAAGGCAAGTTTGACAGTGTGGGGGTGAGGCTTGAATACAGCAGATTTGGGATGTTCGGGTTACAATCAGAAAACTAATGCATCTTAAGTATGTTTCTTATATTGAAAGTCATACCGTCTGTCTCTCTTTCTCAAATTCTATTCTTTGCTGCTCTTAGTACTCTCCAAATATAGATCAATAGCACAAAAGGCATCAGTCTCCAGCAAGCTGAACAAATAGTCTCCTAGAGCTCAACTCTGCTCTGAGCCTTAAATTGAAAGTTGTGGCTATGCTATACAAGTATCTAGTGTTGAA
>NW_022963908.1:0-239 GCF_012274545.1 Fukomys damarensis
ACACAAAATAGGCAAATTCAGTCATTTGTGTACATGTGTGGAATTCAATACAACCAGGTCCTGATGCTAGGTTCCAGCCCTAGAACCTACTAAAGATTCAGGTGATACTGGGCAAAGTGTTCCGGAAGTTTAGAAGTAATATTTGCTGGTGTCATGATCAACTGAATTTTATGAAGGCAAAAGTTTGTGCTTTTCATCTAAACATTCCCAGTGCCAAAATGACATCCAGTTGAATAATA
>NW_022963909.1:0-206 GCF_012274545.1 Fukomys damarensis
GCCCCTGGAGCATTGCCGTCAGAAGCTGTCCCTGTCTCTCAGTAGGAATTATCAACTTGGTGAGTTCTCAGTAACTTCCCTCCCACAGAAAGGAATCCACTGCTTATGATCTGGCTGAAGAGCACAGCCTAGAACCATGGGAGGGAGAATGACATTGCCACCCAAGCCAGAAGGGAATATGTGTGACCCACCCAGAGGGAAAGAGC
>NW_022963910.1:0-242 GCF_012274545.1 Fukomys damarensis
ACAAGGTAGATGGACCATTGAGATTGGACGGGCTTCACGCCCTTGACACTTTTCTTCATTCTGTTGCATGTTACTACTTGGAGTTTTCCGCCATTCCCAGTCAATCCCAGCTCTGCTCGATGGATCATGTTTTTCTCACCGCCTAGAATGTCTTTCTCTGTATTAAAACATCTAGACACCCTTCAAGACCCAAATGCAATGTCCCCTGCACTGTGAAGAGCTCCCGGAGTCCTCCAGACACC
>NW_022963911.1:0-326 GCF_012274545.1 Fukomys damarensis
CCTACAAATCATTAAGATAGATAAACAACCTAATAGGAATCTGGCCAAAGGATATGAACAAACTGCTCACAGAAGGGAATACAAACTCTCCAAAAACAACTATACCCTAAGGAAAACTCGCTACCACTCACAGGGGAAGAAGTGTCTGTGGACAAGTTCCGTGTCCACGCTAGATTATGTGGCGGGGGCACATGCATTGCTGGAGCGTGTGCCAAGGTACAAACACTCCACAGGTCAATTTGACTGTATCCAATGTTTTAGCGTATGTGTACACACAGCCTCTCCCCAGCAAGTCTCTCTCTAGAAATGTATATCCCCTCTATGTG
>NW_022963912.1:0-226 GCF_012274545.1 Fukomys damarensis
TGGAGAGGCTGCAACCCCAACAAAGACTTTAGAAAATAAAAATCTTCATCTTAAAGTGACCTCATTCATTTGCACCTTATATGAGAACTCTTTCTAAAGTGTGAAGATCTGATGTATTAAATTTTATTGTAATACATGAAAAAAAAAAACCAATGTTTCCCCCGGCTCAAATTATTCTTAGCTTTAAATTAGTGTGGGGACAATAAGGGGTAAGAAAATAAAAATA
>NW_022963913.1:0-218 GCF_012274545.1 Fukomys damarensis
AAGATCCTAATGGTATAATTGACAATGCAAAATAGGAAGAAAAGGGCTAAAGGTGTAGCGGAAGTTGGAAGGGTAGGGGAAAGGAAATAAGGGAAAAGAAAAAAAAATGAGAAAATGAAAAAGTGATAATAAAGTATTTGTAAATAGGGAAGGGAGGAGCTAGGTGTTGTGGCGCATGCCTGTAATCCCAGCACTCAGGAGGCTGAGGCAGGAGGTTC
>NW_022963914.1:0-503 GCF_012274545.1 Fukomys damarensis
GGATCGCGTGCTGACGGAGAGGGCTGTGTATGCCCACTGTAGCATGCGTGCCATAGGTTCGCCCCCACTGGTCTAAGACAATAGCATTCACTACAAAACTATAAAAGTCAAGTAGTACTAATCTTCTTAAGTGAGATCCACAGTTCTAAGAAGTATCTAAGGCCAAAGGAATCATGTCGCCCTGCACTCTTAGTATCAGCTGACAGAATTTAAGCCGCTGTTTCAGCAGCCCTGCCACTTCGCAAATCCAAGCAGCCTCTGTGCACACCCAGGGGGCCTCTCTTCCAAGCAAAGAAAGCTCTCGATTGCTCCAGGCTCTCTCAACTGGGGAACAAGAAATGAGAAATACTACAAACAGGGACCCATTTTTCACTGACAAATGAAGTACAAATCCATAGGGAAAAAAAAAGAGCACCAAAATGCCCCTTGTACCATAACATTTTTTTTTTCCTGGAAATAATATATAGTTCAGTATTTTTCTGCTAACTTACTAACTCCATAAC
>NW_022963915.1:0-309 GCF_012274545.1 Fukomys damarensis
GTGAAATAAATAAGTCACACATGTGTAAATACCAAATAGTTTCTCTGGTGTGAAAAACTGTAACAGTACCTAAGATCCTAATCAAATAAATGACAATGTGAAATAGGAAGGAAATGGCTAAAGGTGTAGGGAAAGTAGGAAGGATAGGGGAAAGGGAATAAGGAAAAAGAAAAATGTATGAGAAAATGAAAAAATGGCAATAAAGTGTTTGTAAATGGGGAGAGGAGGAGGAGGTAAAGGGAGGGCAGGAACAAGGGGAAAAAATGAGAACCAAGACCTGTCATGTAAAGTTACAAGATCCCAATGATG
>NW_022963916.1:0-904 GCF_012274545.1 Fukomys damarensis
ATATCTAGAAACAAGCCATCGCACCCGTAAGCCGCAAAGACTCTTGTTCATCCCTTTAAACAAAAGGCATTTAGTCCATCTCTAAAAGTTGTCAAAGTCTTAATAGTTTCAGCATTGCTGAAAAACCCAAATCCTTCCAAATTCTTTTCACAAGCCAGCTCCAAAGGCTCCTGAATCACATGGCTAGGTAGTGTCATAGCAATGACTTCACTTTTCTGGTACTAAAATCTGTCTTAGTTACCTTCTGAGTTGCTGAGACAAAATACCCAACAACCAAAGTTAAAGGAGGAAAGGTTTACTTCAGCTCACAGTTTATTTCAGTCCATAACTGGCTGGCTTCAAGGCAGAGGCAACAAGCAACAGATAGTAAGTCTCCCTTTCCCTTTTATCCCATACCCCTACATGCTTTTTGGATGGTACTACTCATACACAGGGTAGGCCTTCCCATTATGTACATCCAAAACTATGCTAACTCCAATCAGTAGACTAATTTACTACTACACACCCTTAGTCCCAGTATCACACATCCTAGATTCAGGCAGCTCAGAAAAGCCTCACCTATGAGTGCATGAGGCTTTGGAGAGAACATCTAGATATAAACCAGGGTGGTTTGACAGAGTGGTTTAAAATTTCCTGACTAAGTTATCAGGTACCTAGTATGCAATGAATTACAAGATAACATTTCATCCTGTGGCCAAAAAACTGTTTTAATAATGTTTATTCAAAGCTACAAATAACTTATTTTTAAGTTTAAATTATTCTTAAGTCCATAATTATCTCTTCACTTTCTTTTTGTTGCTTCTCATTGGGCTGGAAGCAGTTTCCCAAATCAGATCTTATTTCTACTTAAGCAAGGTTTTTATTTATTTATTTATTTATTTAATTTTATTTATTTATTTATTTT
>NW_022963917.1:0-726 GCF_012274545.1 Fukomys damarensis
GCAGTTGTTTCAAAAGACTCCTTTCCGACTCTGAGAGGGAGAGAGAGAGAGCACGCGACACCCTCCTGTGCCTCTCGCCTGTGTGCTCCACATCGTTGTGGGTTTCTAAGCGAGCGCGCCGGTACGAGCAGGACCGCAGCTGGGACGTGTGCCGCCCGAGTCCTCGGGGTCAGTGCTGTGTTGACGTCACGAATGTCACAAGCGGAAATGCAGTGAATTTGTTTCCTGTGGGTTTCCCCTTGTCCAGAGAAATGTCCGTACCCTCCTTTACAGACAAGAATAAAGTAGTGGGAGACACACCCAGCCTCGCTTTGCTGACTGACATTTCCTCACAGTAGAGGCCCCGTGGCAGTCTCTGCAGACTCCTCCCTGGTGCGAGTGAGGAATGCCCAGGGCCGGCGGGCGCTGTCCTGTGGAGACCTGGTCACTCAGCTTTGTGCTCCTTCACAGCTGGCTTCTCCGAGGAGGCAGCGTCTGGGTCTTCCTGCCTCTCGTCGGACTTGTCATTTTCATCTCCTCTCCCAGCCTCAGGTTGCTTCTCCCTTCTGTCTGAGGCCAACTGGGAAACCCCAGTGGGCCAGGGGTTCCCCAAGACTCAGCAGCCAATTTCAACTCATTGCCCTGCTCGCCGCCTGAGCCCTGGGAGGACCCAGCACCGAGGCCAGGAGATGGGCTGGTGCTGTGTGGGTAAAGCGGACAAAGAAGAGACCCCTGGCCCTGGCCCAC
>NW_022963918.1:0-236 GCF_012274545.1 Fukomys damarensis
TTTCAGTTGATGAATAAAACAGAGGAGGTGCACACAATAGAATATTATTCATCCTTTAACAAAACAGTAAATTATAGGTGAAACTATGTCCAATGTGACAAAGTCTTATTATGGCCCAGTACCAAAAAATGGTGCATTCCACATATATGAGATATAAAGGAAATAGTCAAACCTACAGAAATAGAATAGAGTGATGGCTGCCAGCAGCTGAGAGAGGAGTGAACAGTTGCCATTCT
>NW_022963919.1:0-414 GCF_012274545.1 Fukomys damarensis
ACCAATATTTGGGGCCTGTCCTCTCAAAGTCATCAACGATCCAGGACACAAAGGAACCTTTCCTATAGGATCCTATGTCTTAGGTCAGTCACTAAACCTCCTGAATGGGGAGATTAATGCGCATGAGAGGAAAAATGTACCATGTACTAAGGAGCAGCACAAAGAGGGAAAAGTCCGCCATGCTTTCACTAGAAGCACTGTGGTTAAGCAAGGCTGTGGCCCATCGTGATAGCTGACACTGACAGGAGCTGAGAGGCTCTATGCATGGTCCCAAGATAACGCCTGAGGGGACTTAGCTGACCTTAGTAAGAGGTTCATACTGATTGACACAGGTCTACTTTTAACTTGGGTTTAAACACCCAGCAAAAAAGAGTAACTAAAAGAAGTACAAAGTAATGTCATAGAAATAAAGCT
>NW_022963920.1:0-310 GCF_012274545.1 Fukomys damarensis
GTTCCTAGAATGCTGGGATTACAGGCCTGTACCACCACACCGGGCTGAACATACTGGGGAAAGGGGTGGTGGACAGTACTATTGCCTAATTTCAGAGCTTTCTATTGTCCCCCTTCAAAATCCTGTAGCCAGAAGGGGTCTCCCCCACTCTTCCCGCCCCAGCACTACAACCAGGAATCTGCATTCTGTATCTATGGATGTGCTTTCTCTGAATATATACAAGGAATCATGCAATAATTTATCTGTGTGTTCCTGACTTATTTCATATAGCATAATATTAAAGATTGATCATATTAAGCATAGGTTAGTA
>NW_022963921.1:0-4563 GCF_012274545.1 Fukomys damarensis
CAGGAACAGCAGAGCAGAAGGGCATTGTGGAGGAAAAGCTGCGCATGTCATGGTGGCTGGGAAGCAGAGAGAGAAGGAAGGCGACATGGACGGAGATATTCCCTCCTACACTGACCCCCCAACTTCTGTTCAGGCCTTGTTTTCCAATAGCGCTCTCGGCTGCCGAACTCACCGGTTGATGATGACACTGATGAGTGGATGTACAAACCACCCCCCCAAGTCAGCGCCCCCAGGTTCCAATCGCCTTCCTCAAGTCTCTCAGTGGGAACCGCGAGGCCTTTGGGGAACCTTCTCCATATGCACCGTAACAAGCCTGAAGATACAACTCTTTACCCGGAAATGACTTTGGGAAGTACTGCCTTCCAACCATTTTTGCAAGGGTGTTCATTGGGGCTCCTGTTAAAAGCCAAACTGAGGCTCCTACAAGTACACCGTCACGAAAGGCATTCTAAACTAGATACGTACGTGTACGTTCCTTCGCCCGCTTTTCCGTACCTACCGTATAGGGAACGTTGTCTGTCCTTAAAATATGTGGGAGGACTTCACGTTGAAGAATGCGGGACGGCACAAAGTTGGGAACTTGGGGCAGGCACGCCACCCCGATTCACATGCTAAGGTCTGCGGATTTTCCTTCTTCCTGTTGTCCACTCACCTCTGGGAGCACTGTGGCCCAGGCACTTTAATCCTGCTTCCGGGACTTCTGCACTGGAACTGATTGCAAGAAGTGGGCGACTGAGTAGGAAGAGAAAGGGAAGTACTGGGGGCACGAGAATGCCAATGTACATCACATGCACGTATGGAAATGCCGGAATTCTGTGTAACAAGTAGGCACTAATTTAAATGATCATATCTGAGTCTATCCGTGCAGAGTGGAGTGAAGGAGACAGTCGCACTGAAATGCCTGCTGGGTTGTTCTCATGTTGCAAGGCAGGCAAAACTATCGTAAAATTTTAGGGTTGCGTGCTGAGGGTGAGACAACAGGAGAGAGAGCAAGGAGCGCTGGCCACATGAGCGTCTGCCCTGTGCAAGTCACTGAGTAGTAGTAGACACTTAGCTTCTGTGGGTTTTCCTGTATGTATCTGATGCTTCACACCTCCTGAAAGCCATCAAAATCCACGAGACCCAGTTAAAAAATTCTCTCCAGAACAGCATACACGTTTCCAGCATCGTTCTCACCCATGAGTGTATTCTGCAGAGTCTTTCATAACATACTCTTGGAACTCAATATATTGTGACCATCTATTTGGCCACACAGCTAGCTAGCGGAAACGACAACATCTGTATCAGAAACACAAGGCCGGAAAATACCAGATGCGGGGGATGTGAAGACACTGGCTTTCTAACACACAGTTGGTGGGAATGTAAATTGGCGCCACCACCTGGGAAAATAGTTTAGTGGCTTGTAAAGCGTTAGATATGCACTTACCATGTGACCTGCCGATTCTGCTCCCAGGTACCTAGCAAAAGGAATGAGAGTACCTGCCCGCACGGTTTTACGTGTGCACGTCCCTCGTGACAGCGTTCATAACAGGCAAAGCGTGGAAGCCACCCAAATGCATAGAATGGAGAAGCGACTAGGTGCACTGTGGCGCATCCACACCCACACGGTGGAAAAGGACGCGCTTCCCACACTTGCCACAACGCGGGTGAGCCCTGAACACACTCTGCTGAGTGCAAAGGGCCGAGCCGAGCCCCTCATAACCCACTTTGTGTGTGTGGTCCCACTTCTCTTTTTAATGTCAGCATGTAGCTCCGTTGTGTAGATAAAGCATACATTGTTTAGCCAACTGTCAGATTCGGGGTGGTTTCTCCATTTTCAATATTACAAGCAGTGCTGTGACGACCGTATTTGTGGCTACTATCTGGGGCCAAGCATAATTACTGTCCCTAGACCAACACTCCGACTGGACAGATGGAGGGTTTGCGCATTTGAAAGCATTCTGCAAAACGTGCTGCCCAGGGCCCTTCCCAAAGGCTGCACAGGCTGCACCCTGGGGCCCATCCAGAGGTCAAAGCCTCCTCTTTGGATTTCAGCACTTCCCTGCTGCTTCTGTTCCCCCACGCGGGTGTCCCAGGCCCAGGGAGCCTGCTCTCGGGATGTGCCCGGTGTCTGCCTGCAGTTGTCCTGTGTGTGCGGCCGCCGTGACCTTCCTCGTGCGCACTGCCAGTCCCCAGGCCCCAGGCTTCGCTGTTGCCACCAGCACATGGATCCTCGGTGGCACTTCCACGGACCAAGTGTGGCACGTGGATGACCTGTCGCTCTCCTGCTCTGGCACCGTGTGTGTGTGAATATGACGAGTCCGCATTTACCATCATCACAACTGCAGCAAAGTCAGGGTGTGTTGCCCACCGGCCTGCTTGCGGTGCGGTCCTGGCTCCCAGTATCAGCGTAGCTCAGCGCCTCCTGGTGGTCGCCAGCACCCTCGGGCTCTCCAGGAAAGCCTTCACTGTCTTAGCCCTTAGGAGCCCGAGCGTGGGAATCCTGCAGAAGGGTGTCACCCGCGTCCCACTCATCTTTGCACCGGGTCTGATCATGGCAGCTAGCGGATGCATCTCCACTGCTGTCCTCCGGAATCGCTACTCTGTCGTGAACATCGAGGGGATTCACTTCCCACCGTCTTACCTTGTCCCGGTTCTGGGGAAAGCGGGAGTGCCGTGCTCGTGGTGGTGCCAGCCGCCTTCTTGAGGTAGCCAAGTGCGGCAGGTTTCCTTTCTTACACTTCTGCTGGACATCCAAGTCATCCTGAGGTTTGCGAGACAACACCGCAGGTTGCACTGGATTTGTAAAGTCGACATTCCCTGGAGTTTTTGTAAAATATTGTAGCAGTGCTCTGCCAAGTACGTCTGAGGACTAAGACCATGGCAAAAGCACTTGGGACAGAACTTGGGCACACCTGGGCCTGCTTCCTCTCATTCTCTTCCTTACCTCAGCTTCATTCAATGATGTCCAGGTTAAATTCAGAGCTTTCATTTTGTAAAACACATCTTGCCAATCCGGCAGACGTCTGACGGTCTATGGATTTTAAGTATCCCTGACCCAGGCAAGAAAGAGCATATATACCCACGGTCTCGGTTACTTCCTCGTCGCTGAGCCAAAATACCCAACACCCACAGGTTAAAGGAAGAGAGGTTTATGTTAGCTCACACTTTGTCCAGGTTTCAGTCCCCAGTCAGCTGACTCCAAGGCAGGGCAGCATGGCAGAGGGGCAAGGCGGAAGAGACAGAGTCCATGGCAGGGCAGGTGGGAAGTGGCCAGCCTGCCTTCCATCTTTTCCTTTATGTTCCACCCAGGCTGCAAGCCTATTGGTTAGCGCCACCCGCACCCAGGGTGGCGCGTCCCATTACGCACACCCAGCACCATGCTAGAACCAACCAGTGCACACGAATCCAATCTTTACGCCCTTAATCCATGTTCACATACCCTAGGTCGGGCCACTTCCCGAAAGCCCCATCTGTGAGCACCTGAGGCTTTGGGCGGGGGTGGGGGGTGCACACATCTAGAGATAAGCCATAACACCCGGTACATGGAAGGAGGGCTGGGGAGTACATTAACCACACGCCTCCCTCTGAAACGGCTGCTAAACACCAAAGGGGACCTTATTTTCAAAATCATGTCAAGGACATGCGTCTTCCCTATGCATTTTTGCAGAGTGCGCTAAAGTGGAGTGAGCCACGTGTGGTGGCAACTGCCTCTAACCCCGGCGCTCTAGGAGGCTGAGGCAGGCCTGAGGGTCACAGGTCTGAGGCCAAACTCAGCAACTGGGCAAGAGCCGGCCTCAGAATAAAAAATAAGTTTTAAAAAGCACCTGGGATATAGCTCATTGTGAAAGGCCTGGGCTGAATCACTTCTCACACACACACACACACACACACACACACACAGAAAGGAAAAAATAAAAAGCTAGACACATTTGTAAAAGGAAATTTCACACAGCCATTGCCAATCTCAATGATTGACAGCATTGTGCCCTATGAGCCTAATATCTTTTCATCCCTCTAACTTTTCCCTCTTTTGCAGAACTAGGGCTTGGACCCAGGGCACTGTGAATGCTGGGCAAGAGATCTACCCATCACCTGCATGTCCACCCTCTTTTTCTTTCCTTTTTTTGGACACGGGGTCTCTGCATGTTGCCCAAGCTGACCTGGGAGTTGCAATTTTTCCTCCAAGTAGCGGTGGACCAAGTAGGCATGGCCCACCACGGCTGGCACATTCATCCTTTTCATGGTTCTACTAGGCACATCTGCAGCCCTGGCAGAAACACCCAACACTTGAACTTTAAAGGAGAGGAGGTTTATTTTGACCCACAGATCCAGTGGTTTCAGTCCATAGCCTGCAAGCTCCAAGTTAGAAACATGAACACCGTGGCCAACTGGCATCTCAGAGGAAAGCTGCTCTCGCTGCATGGTGGCCAGGAATCAGGGAGAGAAAGGCAGAGACAGGGACCACAATACTCCCTTCCATATCACATTCCCAGTAGCCTGCCCGTTCTGAGAATGGCCACCTCAAAAGAAAAGAAAAGACAAGACAAGAAAAAAAAAAAAAAAAAAAAAAAAAAAAAAAAA
>NW_022963922.1:0-266 GCF_012274545.1 Fukomys damarensis
CTGAAAACATTACAGAAATCAGCTAAATGTAAACTGAGTTTCTGTGCTAGGACCAGCTAAAAATGCCTTACATATTTTTTATTATATTAAGTGGTACAATTACTTTTTAAAACTGTCTTATATTGGTAAGTTTCTTAATTACCAGAAGCTATTATCACATATTTTCATAATATTATAGCTAAGTGGTATTAAGCACATTCCACGGTTCTATATATCAGAATAATACACTTTTAAATCATATAAAATTTAATTTTTTCATGGATTAT
>NW_022963923.1:0-215 GCF_012274545.1 Fukomys damarensis
AAGTGTCGTGAAAATATAACATTACTTTCTTGCCTCAGAGAAAGCTAGCATATTTTGGGGGGGGCATGATCTTTAAGGGTGCAGAACATTCTAATCTCGTGTGTCATGATATTCCACTGCACAGGATTAGCTATGCCCAAGTAATAGCCTATAGGAGTTTTCAGACTTTGTATATATTGTAGAATACATCATCCCAATAGGTGATGTAAAAGTTA
>NW_022963924.1:0-210 GCF_012274545.1 Fukomys damarensis
AAAGGACTATTATCAAGGATATATAAAGAACTCAAAACAATCAGTCCCCCTAAATATAAAGACTCAATTCAAAAATGGGCATTCGAAATGAACAGACATTTCTCAGACAAAGAAGTTAAAGCAGCAAGAAAATATTTGAAAAATTGCTCCACATCACTGGTCATTCGAGAGATGCAGATGAAAACAACACTGAGATTCCACCTTACACCA
>NW_022963925.1:0-201 GCF_012274545.1 Fukomys damarensis
TGAACTGCATTTCCTGAAACATGAGCTAAATTAAAGCTCTCTTTCTTTCAGTTGTGGATGGCAGGTACAACGTCACAGTGATGGGAAAGCTGACTAAAACAGTGACCTGACAAATAGGAAACATGTTATTCTTTCTTTATTTGTGAAAAAGGAGTACAGATGCCTTATCTCATAGAGTGGCTGAGAAAACTGAATGAGAAA
>NW_022963926.1:0-273 GCF_012274545.1 Fukomys damarensis
CTCTCTCTCTCTCTCTCTCTCTCCACATTTGACAAAATTTGACAAAAGATGTAAACCAACAGGTTAGAGAACCTCAAAACAGATAATTAAATACACACACTGAAATCAAAGTTCTAAAAACTATACACAAAAAGAATATTGAAATGCATCAGACAGAAGTAATAGTTGTATTTGGGGGACTATAATTTCAAATGAGAAGACATAGTTTTGTCATCTAAAAGTCCTTTCTGTTATGTTGTTGACTTTTTGCAGCTCTAATATTGCATATTTCTT
>NW_022963927.1:0-1316 GCF_012274545.1 Fukomys damarensis
TTGTCCTTGGGATAGGATTGGCCACAGTATCTCCTCCCAATTATAATTTTACTTCCAGGTGTTCACTTTCATTGACCTATTACCTCATAATCTCATTCTTTGCCATTAATTGATGGAGACAATAATGGTTCCTCTCCTGCTCTTGTTTTCTCTCCTAAACCTTACCCAAGCCAATAAGCCCCTAGTATATACCTTGACTCCATAGAAGCCAGCCCAAACAGATCAGCACATCCGCCTCTCCTCCACATCATTCAAAGATCCCACTGATCTCTTGTGACAGTCTAGAAAGATGTGGGGTCTCTGGCTTTATGTGGAGGAGATGGACCCAGGTTTAGAGTTCACCATCACTTGCAGGCCTTGAATACCCAAGACTGCTTCACCTCCATCCATTATTGAGGTTGTACTTAATGTCTCCTCCAAATTCCACCACCTAAACTGATCCCTGGTCCAACTACAAGACAACCCAAATTAGACAGAACAAAAATTGTTCTGCCTGACAAATGGCTTAATACAGACTATAGACCAAGAATTTCATTTAATCACCCAGGCCTGAATGTGCCTCAGTCTTACAGAAAACATCACCATACTGGGGATATCTTTAAACAGCTCCCTCTCCAACATAAACACACTGTATAAACAACTGTCTGGTCAAAAATTAATACCTCTAAAAATGCTCTCTGTGCTCCAGTTCTTTTGGGCCCCAATTTCTATATAACACCAGGAGATGAGAGAGTCCCCATCTCCATAACTAGGATGGCCCAAGCCCAACAAGAAAGACTGTTACAGGTGGCCATTATGCCCCTCATCACAGCACTGGGCATAGCAATAGGTATGGTTACAGGAATGGCAGGATTGTACCACTCTGTACTCCAAGGAAAACACCTGACAGAACAACATGAAAAAGACATTACCCAACTTTTGAAGGTCATCCTGACACTCCAACAACAGATCAATTCACTTTCTCAGGTGGTCCTGCAGAACAGACGAGGACTTGACCTTCTATTGGCAAAAAAGGCAGACTTTGTTTGGCTCTCAAAAAAAAATGATTTTTTCTTTGATGACCAATCAGGAGTGGTACCTGACCAAATCCACGGACTTCAGGAGAGCCTAGAAATGTGGTACAGGGAGCGTGAGTAGGGGACTAATGGAAGACTAGCTAGCTGGTTCAACAGTCTTCTACTAACCTCTTTACTGGTTATCTTTACTCTGTTGGCAGTTGCCCCTTGTGTTCTCCATTTTATTCAATCCCAGGACAGTTGCCTCTCCACTCAAGTCTCCTGACAGATGGCTCACCAGCTGATACTTCAGGCCAGAGA
>NW_022963928.1:0-567 GCF_012274545.1 Fukomys damarensis
TCTTTACCTTCTTTGAAATCTGAAGACTTCAGCCTCTCTGAATGGATGGCTGTGATTCTTTTGGGAAGAGTCTTCCTTGGTCATGGTAGAACATTGTTAGCCTTTCAAGACACACCATGTGTAGTTACAGCCCAGGATTTCTCACAGTATCCTGCTATGAACTGAAGACATTTTGGCTGATCCATCAAGACATTTTCTATACTCCAAAAAAATCCATTTGACCCTCCTCTCCTGATTTATTATCCACCTCCCAGTTTGATAGCATATCACCTGTCACACGCCTGTCAGGCCCAGACTCCCATGAATGGCCATTCTACTGTGGCCTGAAGTCCCCAAACTGAGTCCTACCTCATCCTGACTCACTCGGAATCCAAGAGTAGCTCCTTGCTGATTGGTTGAGGTGCTGACATACATTGCTTCCAGTTTAGTACTTTCTGCAAGTTCTTTTTTTCATAAGTGTACTGTTAGAGACATTTTGCCTAAGCCTGACACTTTTCTATTTTCCCAATATTTTCATGGAAAACAGTCCATACAAGTCCATCTACTGCCACTTCTGATAGAGAACTA
>NW_022963929.1:0-377 GCF_012274545.1 Fukomys damarensis
TTAAAATATATGGTGGATATTTAAGTTTTTTAAATTAACCACACAAAAAATAATGCATTGCCATTAATGCACCTCAAAATACTTCCCTGCCGTCCAAACACACTTATAGGAGGGAGGAGGGACTCAAATAGGGCAGGGACTTACTTGATTCACACAGCAACTACACAGAAGGAGCAAGGCTCAAACCAGGCCAAGTGCAACTCAATATGTCAAGCAGGGATGGCAACAGTGTCAGTCTGTGCAGGAGGCCTGTGGCCAAACCTGTGCACTGCACATCAGCCTGGGCTCTGGAATGCACTGCCGTATGGGGGCTCTGGAGACCAAGTAGGCAACTTTGGTGTATGGAGACCAAACAACGGATGCTGCCCTTCCTGAGT
>NW_022963930.1:0-233 GCF_012274545.1 Fukomys damarensis
ACAGACCCAAGGGTCCCGTGGAAGGCCTGGACCTCAGGGTTTGGTGCTGTGTGAGTCCGCCTCTGAGTCTGTGCAGGAGACTCAAGGGTCTGTGCTGGGAGCCAGGAGAGACGAGCGGGTGCATGTGAAGCCTGGAGCTCCTGGGAAGAAGCAGAAGTGACCTTCGTGCGTCATTTCCTGTTTCCAGCATTCAGGCAACAATCCACCCTAGGGAGGGTCTAGGGTGGGTCTTG
>NW_022963931.1:0-411 GCF_012274545.1 Fukomys damarensis
ATAAGTCTATTTCTTTAGAGCCACTCCTGATACAAAATCTGTATCAGTCAGTGATCATTAAAGGAACAAATTTAATAAATGGCAAAGACTGAAAGTCCTGTCACTAAATCCATTCAGTCACACCGTGAACTGTGCTAAGCTAATCACTTGGGCATTTCTTACATTGACACAATGGTTAACATTCACACACACCCAAAAGATACTTAATGTGGATTTAGTGATAATAAAAATTTTCTTAATAATTTACATTAAGATTACACAATGATCTTCTAAATAGTGAAGAACACAACAGCTATTGCCCTAAAATATATTAGTTTACATACACATGTAGATTTAAGTCTCTCTGTGAACTACACACTGACACTTTAAATGCTTTCCCTAATGCACTGCTTTACTAGATTAAAGGATGTT
>NW_022963932.1:0-297 GCF_012274545.1 Fukomys damarensis
TCTGTGTTGTCCCTTCCAATGACCCATGTGCTCCCCTCTTGATTTCCCTGCTTACGACCAGCACAGAGTCCCGCATCCCAACCCCTGCAATCCTCTCAGCCGCTTTCCAATCTGAGACAAGCCTCCCCCGCATGACCAACACAGTCCCCGCGAGGCCGGCCCTCTTTCCCGACACACACACAGCTGGGTGACCGCTGTGCAGACTGGAGAGTGTGTCAACACCTTACTGATCCTGGAAAGCAGCTGTAGAACCCACCCCTGGCTGGAGTGACTTGAGGACACAAGAGTTCTGGATTT
>NW_022963933.1:0-320 GCF_012274545.1 Fukomys damarensis
AGTGTTAGGGCCATGACAAAGCTCAGCTGTCATAATCCCGATGAGTTAGCTGTCCGGAACTGCTGTCACAGTTGCCAGGGAATGGTGGACTGTGGGAACTGTGGAGACAGCAGCAATAGGCTAGGCCCTGGGTGTCATGCCCATCCATTCAGGACAGTCTCCTGGCTCCTGCTTAAAGAAACAAGAGAGAGGAGGCTCGGAGTACATTGACGACTTTTGTCCCTCAGTCCTTTTGGCCCTGGGTGGAGAGCATCAATCATATTCATGACCACATCCCAGAAGTCAGCAAGTTCGTGAGTGGATACTCTGTCTTTCACCAT
>NW_022963934.1:0-486 GCF_012274545.1 Fukomys damarensis
CTCATATTGGCATAAACCATGTAGTTAATTTTAAAAGTGATATAGCACTCTTTTGCACTGAATATTTTTAGCTATCAAGGTATCTTAATAATATATAGGTTATATGACTTCATGTACCAAAATTTACATATAAACATCTTAAAGCAAATAAGTTACTTTGAATTATTTCCTTGTATTACAAGATAAGGACTAATTTGAGGGTTAATGAATTGCATAGATTTCTCATAGTTGGAGCTTCAGCTATAGTTTTTAAGGCCACTGGCTTTTAAGAAAGGTTTCAATCTTCACAGTCCACTGCTAATGCCCTGAATCAAGGTTTCCTCCTATCTTACCTGAGCTGTTCTCTACAGACCCTCCGGAGTATCAAGCTAATGCATAAACCACATTGTGAAGGTCCTTTTTAGCCTCTCACAAGTCACATTTTATGCGTCCCCTTTGGCCTCTTCTGCTTCCACAGTGAAAGCCACTGTTCCTAAGTACAACCAT
>NW_022963935.1:0-1440 GCF_012274545.1 Fukomys damarensis
GCTTTTCCCTCCAGGGCTCTCAGTACCAGACACACTTTGGGAGTCTTCATCTGTGAGCCCCTAAAATGCTAAATTCCCTCTCAGGAACAGGGTAATAGTATCCTGCAGGGTAAGGTATGGATTTAAATATCTCGGGAAGGAGGAATCACTTATCACTTGGAACCAAAGAGAAATCATCAATAAACTTGAATGCAATCTGACAAAACTACAGAATCTTACAATTGGAAATTCCTTAAAAATTTTCATTAAACCAATAAGACATTCCCTGAACTGTTACTGTGTCAGACAATGGGATAGATACTTTAGGACCCTAAGGTGGATTCTCTAATATCTTGGAGACCCTGATATAGTGGGGAAGAGAGACAACAATACAGAAACAGATTTTCAAGGGGTGATCAAAATACAACAAATGTTTAAATATAAAAATACTTCAGCAAAAGACACATTGCCATTAATCCTCCTCTTGCTTTGAACATATTTATCCCATTGTTCTTGTTGATTTCTGAAGCCATTCTGGAGGTCCTTCACTGGGATTCAAGACATGATTAAAATGATAGTGAAAGCTCATGCCAAGTACCACCCAGCCAAAAGGCAGGCTCATAAAAACATTGCAGTGTGCCTTCATCTACCTCATTGAATGTGGCACAATGTGATGCCTAGCTCTTCCCCAAAAATCAAAATTATCTTGAAAAATAAACATTTTGAATTGATTCAGAACACTGAGGAAGCCACAATGGTACAACCAAAGACACTCAAGGAAAAGGGACCTCCAGAATGACTTCGGGAAGTGGCAAGACAATGAGCTAAGTGTGTTTCAAGTGAGGGAGAGTATTTTGAAGGAGTTTAATGGCAATGCATTTTGTGTTGTTATTGTTTTGAGACTGGCCATGTAGTTTAGGCTGCTCTTGAATTCACTTTGTTTTGCAGGCTGGCCTGGAACTTGTGTCAATCCTCCTGTGTCAGCCTCCCAAGTGCTGGGATTACAGGTGTGTGCCATCAGGCCCAGCTTGCAATTACTGTAATAATTTTTGTAATTAAACACACACTGCAGTTTTTGATCACACACTGTATGTGCCAGGCATCACAGGATTGGAATATAAGGTAGGCTTCCTCGAGGACTGGATAGGAGAGAGAAGACTTAATGAGTGGGGAGAGAGGAACAAGAGGTCTGCATTCCAGGCAGGGAAGATTATGTTGTATGATAAATGCCTGAACTGACTGTGTGAAGCACAGCATGAGAAGCAAGGCTGAGGTGGCTTGGAGGAAGAGTCCCACATGCTGACTGAAGGGCAGGACTGTCCAGCGCCTTTCAACTGTTATCCACAACTCGCAATAAAACATGTATTACGGGCTGCAAGCCAGTGCACATATATAGCAAAAATGAGATGAAACCACGTGTTGTGCTTTGATATTTTCTATTCTATTTTACTTCTTTCTTTT
>NW_022963936.1:0-243 GCF_012274545.1 Fukomys damarensis
GATGCTCGCGACACCAAGTCAACCAGAGCGGCACAGTACAAAAACTCCATGGTAAGAGGTCTGAGCTCTTTGAGGCACCAAGCCAACTCCGAGGCCGGGGACGTTACATGTTCAACTTAACGCAGACTACATATCCCAGCCCGCACCGCACGCGCCTCTCCGGCTCACACTTCGGTTAGGTGGCTACCAATCTCTAGACGCCTGCGACCTTGCCAGAACTACAACTTCAGACTCCCGTGATAA
>NW_022963937.1:0-204 GCF_012274545.1 Fukomys damarensis
GGAGGACCCAAGTATGCAGCCAGTTTAGTTAATAACTAACCATGAAGTCTGAGCACTGCTCCTACAGACCTCCAAGAAGCAAGTTTCTCAGTTTTGTCTGGGACAGGAAAGAACAGGATTCCTTGCTCGCAGTCCTGCTCGGGCTCATGCTTTACAGTGAGGACTTTTGTGTCTTCCTTGTTTCTTTTAAGCAAAAACCCAAAT
>NW_022963938.1:0-228 GCF_012274545.1 Fukomys damarensis
TCCATATGAAGTGAAAAGACCAGTTATAAAGTGGAAAAAACTTACAAGATGGATCGCTTAGCCTCCAGAATAAAAACTCCTACAAATCAATTAAGAAAAAGACAATCAAAGAGAAAAAATGGCCAAAAGGCATGCAGACATTTCACAGATGAGGAGACACGAATGAGTCATACCTATGAAATGTTTCAACATATGAAAATATGCTTAATTTTATTTCAACAAATAAGA
>NW_022963939.1:0-539 GCF_012274545.1 Fukomys damarensis
AGAAAAACTAGAAAGCTTTCTGGAAATATTAAAATTTTGGCCTAATTTATTAACTGCAAGCAAATAACTATTTAAATTATACATCCCCATTCAAGTCTCAAAAATGTAACTTTTAGCCGGGGATTTAGCTCCGTGGTTCCACAGCCTGCCTCGCGAGCACAAGGACCTGAGTTCGATCCCCGGTAGCAAAAAAAAAAAAGTAACTTTTTAAAAGAATGCAGAAAAGTCAGTTCTCACGATATTTGAATTTGGGAATGGTTAGGTAAGTGCTGGGGTAACCTGATGAGCCTATCTTAAATGATATGACAAAAAACAGAAATATAAAACAACTTAGTCAATAAATGTCTCTAAGGGGAAGAAAGGTGTGTGAGGCACACAGAATTACAAAGGGCAGCAGAAGGAAGCACTACACAAGGCTAGAAAATTGGAACCCCAGACCCGGTCTTCCCCGCACACTTCCGGTTCTGTGTGTGAAGTGGGCTACAGATTATGCTTTGTGTTTAACAAACGCGAAACCCGAGCGGGCCGCGGGCGCCACA
>NW_022963940.1:0-266 GCF_012274545.1 Fukomys damarensis
GAATGTGAAGTACTCCACAGAGAGAGGTGCTGCAACTCTGTGAGTTTACCAGTGAAGTCCACAACTTTTGTGGAACACAACTGTATTAGTTTTTGTTTGTAGGTCTCTGCCTGGCAGAGATTGAAACACTGTTGGGAGGCACTTTTAGCAGAGAAGCCCTTCATGCCTAAGAGAGTACCTAGCAGCTCTGGGTGCACAGAAGTCTCCAGAGCTCTGTATACTTGGGGATACGTTCAGTTTGACGTTAGAACACAAACGCACTTTGC
>NW_022963941.1:0-334 GCF_012274545.1 Fukomys damarensis
AAATACAAAGATCCATTCAGGACCAGTACAAAGAAAGGAAGGCTTCCTGTCTTACGAGGGCTGTTGCCACCTGCTACCTGCTACCTGCTTGGCACTGCCACATTCATGACACCATACTCCACAGCTTCTCTGCAAGGCCTTCCTTCACACGCCAGATATTATAGCTAACCCCTCCTGTGACAAAGGAAGGCTGCACTGGATGCATAGGCCATGTGAAAAAGGAACCCAGAAAGAAATGAATAGTACCCACCTTTTGAGAACAGAAAGCAGATTCCTTTTCTCTTCTGGCTCTCTCTGGTTTTCCAACCTGGCCAATAGGTTACATGCAATGAAG
>NW_022963942.1:0-355 GCF_012274545.1 Fukomys damarensis
ACTGGGGACCTACCTCCCTTTCTCAGACTTCTATTGTTGGGGTAGAAGGCCAACTACAGTGCCTTCTCCAGACTCCCTTACTGTCATGCACAATTGGCAATTTTCCATTTCTTCATTCACTCCTAGTTCTCCCATCCTGCCCAGTCCCTTTATTAGGCCATGATATTTTATCCCAAATTGGAACATCCATTCATTTTTCTATGTGGAGCCCTTCCAACACTCCAACAGCTTCCTTCTGTCTGGTACTATCCCAAGCCCTCCAATCTCCATCTTCCCAATCCAACTGGCCGAATAGTCCCTCTCTTGTTAATCCTCAAGTGTGGGATATTCACTCTCCCTCAATAGCCAAATGTCC
>NW_022963943.1:0-231 GCF_012274545.1 Fukomys damarensis
TTCTCTTTTACTTTCCTTTCTAGTTTTATTTTAGGATTCCCTATTTTTAATGTTCATACAGAGCTGTCTTTAACTGAAATACCAAATAGTTTCTCTGGTGTGAAAAACTGTAATAGTACACAGGATCCTAATGAGAGAATTAATAATATGAAATAGGAAGTAAAGGGATAAAGTTGTAGGGAAAGTGGGAAGGGTGGGGGAAAGGTAATAAGGGAGAGGAAAAAAATATGA
>NW_022963944.1:0-218 GCF_012274545.1 Fukomys damarensis
TGTGGACATAATGACTGGATAGTGCAGGGGGCGGCAGATAGCTACATAGCGGTCATAGGCCATCCAGGAGAGAAGGTAACATTCAGCAGCACTAAAGACTATAAAAAAGAACATCTGTGTGACACAGCCCAAGAAGGAGATGCTCTTGGTGGAAGTCAGTAAGTTCTGTAAGGTTTTAGGGGTGATGACGCTTGAGTAGCTGAGGTCGAGAAATGACA
>NW_022963945.1:0-255 GCF_012274545.1 Fukomys damarensis
ATGGAAAATTTCAAACATACAAAAAACATAGAACAGTACATGAACCCATAGGTAATCACCATCTAGCTTCCATAATCAATATTTGGTCAATCCATTTCAGTTGTGCTCCTTTTACTGCCGTCAAAATATTTTCAAACAAATCCCAGACATTATTTTAATTTAATCTGCAAATACTTCAACATGTAAACCTACTGCACAGTATAGCAAGTATAGATGAGCAAAAATAATTTTTTATCAAATCACTGAAGGAAAAAA
>NW_022963946.1:0-205 GCF_012274545.1 Fukomys damarensis
GCTATGACGCAAGAATGAAGAAGCTTGCACAAGCTGGGCTGGCGCCTGTCTCTAGAGGAACGGCATAATAGAAGGGGCGTGGACCTTAGAAACGCTGACTAACAGAGCCGAGTCCCACAGGAGCATTAGCTGCCAGCGCAGGCCTGGCACTCAGCAAGGCCCTTCTGCGAGCTTGGGCACAGCAGAAACACTTAACCTTCACCTG
>NW_022963947.1:0-295 GCF_012274545.1 Fukomys damarensis
ATTTTGTTCAGTTTACTTACTATTGTAAAGCTGTCCAATTTGATCCATGGTATCACAAATAGACAAACTTGTGCTTGTAGGTCCAAAAAATATTCCTCTGTGTACAGACACTACATTTTATTTGCATTCGTCTACTGGTGAGTACTTAGTTTTATCACACACCTCGGCTATTGTGAATAACGCCTATAATGAATATGCATGAGCAGGTGTCTCCTCCCATAGATGAATGAATCATGAAGCCTGTCATGTCTATGGTGAACAAATATTTGAGAAGGATCAAGAAAAAAATAAAATG
>NW_022963948.1:0-787 GCF_012274545.1 Fukomys damarensis
CTTATTAAGGATTTTTGCATCTATATTCATTAAAGAGATTGGTCTGTAGTTCTCTTTTTTAGTTGCATCTTTTCCTGGTTTGGGAATCAAAGTGATACTTGTTTCCAGGAATGAACTTGGAAGTATTGCTTCCCTTTCAATTTCATTGAAAAGTTTGAAGAGTATTGGCAGTAGTTCTTTCCTAAATATCTTGTAAAATTCATCAGTAAATCCATCAGGACATGGGCTTTTCTTTGTTGGTAAATTTTTAATTACATTTTCAATTCACTGATTTTAATTGGGGTGTTTAAAGTGTTTTTCTCTTCTTTGTTCAACTTTGGTAATTCAAAAGTATCTAGTAATCTGACCATTTCTTCTGTTTTGTCCATTTTGTTAGAGTAAGGTTCTCAAAGTAGGTATTGATTATCCTCTGTATTTCTGTTGACTCTGTTGTGACTTCACCTTTTTCATTCCTAATTGCATGGATCTGAGCCTTTCTTTTTTTATATAAGGTTAGCTAAGCATTTATCGATTTTATTTATTCTTTCAAAAAACCAACTATTTGATTCATTCATTTTTGTATCATTTTATTAGTTTCCATTGCACTGATTTATGCTCTAATTTTTATAATTTCCTCTCTCCTTTGAGCTTTGGGTTTTTCTTGCTCTTGTGTTTCTAGGAGTGTAAGATTCATCATTAGGTTGTTTATTTCAGCTTGCTCTGTTTTCCTAGTGGGGACATTCGGTGCTATGAATTTTCCAAATAGAACTGCTTTCATTGTGTCCCATAGATTCCTGTATGTTGTACT
>NW_022963949.1:0-203 GCF_012274545.1 Fukomys damarensis
TGCTTATGGATAAGTTTTACATAAAATATTTGATGGAATGTCTAACTATATTTAGTCTTTTATGGAATGTAAACTGTGACTTATTTTAAAAGTAGGCATATTAGACAATTAAGTAAAATAAAAGTCTGTAAATTATGTTTTATGGCTTTAAGGAAAATAAAGTGATTTCTCAGCATACTACTTGCAAAATATCCATAACAATA
>NW_022963950.1:0-240 GCF_012274545.1 Fukomys damarensis
AAAGATTGATTTTTCCATATAAAGTAAAAAGTGACTAGTTTGATAATACATTTATCCTTACAAACTGAATCTTTGAAATATTGCCAATCTTATTTTTGGTATGTGTTTGTTGTTGTTGTTGCTGTTGTTCTTGTTATTTTGGTACCAGGATCGAACTCAGGACCTTGTGCTTGCAAGTCAGGCAGTGGCACCACTGAGCTAAATCCCCAGCCCATACTGTCAAGTTTTTTTTTTTTTTTT
>NW_022963951.1:0-435 GCF_012274545.1 Fukomys damarensis
AAAAAAAAAACATTGGATGTATACCCATAGAAAATAAAATCAATAAGTTGAAGAGATTTTCTGCTATATTTATTACAGCCCTATTAACAGTAGCCAAAGCATGGAATCAAACTAACTGCCCACAAATAAATGGAGAAAGAAAACATAGTATACACACACAATGAAATACTAATCAAACAGAGCCTAGGAAGAAAACCTGTCACTGCAACACCATAGATGAGACTGGAGGACAATATATTAAGCAAAACACGCCAGATATGGAGAGGCAAAAACTGTTCTCACTTATATGTACAATCTAAAAAAGTGGGGTGGAAGATGATCTTTTAGAATTAGAGAGTAGGAAAAAGGTTATGTAGAACTGGGGTGGTTGGAGAGGAGGAGGAGGAGGCGATGTTCAGATGATAAACAGTCATTAGGAGGACTAATAATAATAAA
>NW_022963952.1:0-233 GCF_012274545.1 Fukomys damarensis
TGAGTTTCCAATCTTCACTTCTGGGTGAGAAGAGCACCCAGAGTAGATACTAATGATGAATTAGTACATCCAGTGGCACAAAATGACAAAGAGTTTAGGAACTGAGACCCAGGCTGGTGAGAGGAAATCATTTCATAAGACTATGAAATAGTCTGACTCAGGGTTCAAGAGTGTTACATCAGCCATTCAGTCTAAATCTTGTGTGTGAATGTGCTAGAAGTAAAAATTGTTAA
>NW_022963953.1:0-306 GCF_012274545.1 Fukomys damarensis
GGTGCTGGGGCTCTGTGGCTGGCCTGGAGCTTATCTGCTTCCTGTCAGCCTTGGCCTGAGGGGTGGTTCTCTGAGCTGTGCCCTGGATCCTAGACTGGCCGACCTCAGGAGAGACTGTGGGGTGGAGGTCAGGGCTGCCCTCGGCCCACTGCCCCATTTGGGACCAGTGCTGTTGTTGGGCTCCAGTTACGAGCTACTTCTCCCAGGAGTAGAGAGGTGAGTGACAGCCTGACCCCCCTCTTTGGTGGCTGGCAGGGAGTGTGTTGAAGATGCAGGCGTGGGAGGCATGGGGAGGCCAGAGCCTGG
>NW_022963954.1:0-894 GCF_012274545.1 Fukomys damarensis
TTTATTGGTACATTTAAAGCAAACAATACAGTAACATTTATCATTGGGATTTTGTACTTTACATGATATATATTGGTTCTTGTTTTTTCATCATATGCTTGCCTTCCCTTCACCGCCTTCACATTTCCCTATTTACAAAGACTTTTTCATTTTTTTCACATTTTTATCTTTTCCCGTAATTCCTTTACCCTCTTCTTCCTTCTTCCCCTTTAACCATTTTCTTCATATTTCATGTTCCCAATTATACTATTTGAGCCTTATATGCACTTTTAGTTCTTCACAACAGAGAAACTATAAGATATTTACTCGTGTGTCCTATTTGTTTCACTTAAAAGTATAGGCCTCAATTTGCATCCATTTTGTTATAAATATTTTTAGTTTCTCATTCTTTTATAGAAAAACCATGTCTTCTTTATCCAATTTCCAACTGATGGGCAAATGGGCTGTTTCCAAATTTTAGCTATTACAAACTGTGCTGCTATAAACATGGGTATGCTTATATCACTGAGGTATGATTCTTTTAATTCTTTTTGGAAAGATACCCAGCAAAGGGATGGCTGGGTCAAATGGAACCTCTAATCCTAGTTGTTTGAGGTATCTCCATATTGATTTCCACAGTGGTTGCACCAGTCTGTACTCCCAATAGCAATGGAGAAGTGTTCCTTTCTCCCCACAGCCCCACCATCATTTCTTATTGGTTGCTAACAGCCATTGATAGCATCTTGATAGAAACATTCTTTCTGGGGTAAGGTGGAATCTCAGTGTTGTTTTCATCTGCACCTCTTGAAGGACCAGTTATGTTGAACATTTTCTCATATATTTATTTGCTGCTTTTACTTCTTTGTCTGAGAAATGTCTTTTTATTTCAGATGCCCATTTTTGAATTGGGTCTTT
>NW_022963955.1:0-213 GCF_012274545.1 Fukomys damarensis
AGTCAAGTGAAAAAATCACTCAGCAAAAGAAAGGTTTTTGAGTGGTGGGGCTGAGCTTACTTATAGGTCACCATGGTGATATTTTCTTATGCTCCATGTCATTAAATTCCTTAAGGGTTCTGTGGGCCATCTAGATGACATTAAAATTACAACCCTATGTATTCTTATTATTTTAACTTTGTAGTTCCTGAAGCTAATGGTCCAATTTCTTTG
>NW_022963956.1:0-277 GCF_012274545.1 Fukomys damarensis
GCCCGGGCGCCTCAGCTTTTCTGGCCTGGGCCAGGCTTGCTCGGGTTATGTGTTTAACCTGCAATGAGGTGGCGTGCTGTCTTTTTCTTTTTGGTTTTCTGAGGCAGGGTGGAGCTCCAGCGGACCGTCCTGCCTCAGCCTCCCAGGGCCTGCCTCACCCAGGCTTCACACTCAGGCGTAAACTCTGAGCTGTTCCTCAGAGGCCCAGGGAGCCGGGCTGAAGAGGAGGAGGTTGGGCAATCGGGGCGGGTGCCAGCAGCGCCTGCTTCCTGTCCCC
>NW_022963957.1:0-200 GCF_012274545.1 Fukomys damarensis
TTTGCTACCTTTAACCATAAGTACAAGATTTAATTATATAACAAAATCTAAGGCAAATGAAAACATCATATATCATAAATATCTACTCAATAGAGTAACCTTTCCATTAAGAGGAGAAAATTTAAACAGGCTAAGATGAAAAACAGAGAAATAAGAGAAAGATTAGAAGTAAGGCTGAAGAACAAAAGAAGATTACCCAA
>NW_022963958.1:0-267 GCF_012274545.1 Fukomys damarensis
GTCTATAACATTTTCCATCAAAAGGGTGGTAGGCCAACAAGATCCACCGTTTTACCCAGTTGAGCTATAGATTTTCTGACCATGGCTCATGGCAAGGGACTGCAGGAGGAGGTGTTGGAATACATAATATTGCTATCACCACCCCTTTCCATTGCAGCACTCATGGTCAGAGGTCAGCATTTCACACCGATTAAGAGAAGATTATCCCTTGTCCCCTGGCCTCCAACTACCCCTTCACCAGTGAACTACTTCCGTCAGAAGTGGTTC
>NW_022963959.1:0-215 GCF_012274545.1 Fukomys damarensis
TCAATAAATTCAATTTAAAGTAAAGATTGGTTAGCTAATATAAATCATGCATCATATTAAACACTATTCTGGGTCCATAGTTAAATAACATACTACATCTTTGAAGTATATAATTCTCACAAAAAGAATTGCCAATTGTGTGAATGAAGAGCGAGTTCTGCTTGCAGTTCACCTCATCAGAGTCTTGGTCAAAATGCCACACTGAAAACACCGAC
>NW_022963960.1:0-208 GCF_012274545.1 Fukomys damarensis
CGGTGTGGTGCAGGAAAACAGAAGCAGGGAGTGAGAAAAGGGCTTTTTCTTAGGAGAGCACGCAGAACCAGCGCCAGGTATATATAATACGGTCTGCGAGAACTCCCAGGGCTACCGTTGCCTCCGTTTTTCTGATTGTCGTTACGCTTCTTGTCTAAATTCAACATGTCTCTCCTCTGAAACCCTCCTAAATCGCTCCAGTAGAGCG
>NW_022963961.1:0-765 GCF_012274545.1 Fukomys damarensis
GACTTATTTATATAAACTTAGGTATTACTCTGCATATATTTTATATTAACGTAATAGGTCATGATGTTTTATATGGAAAGAAGAACAGTCTACTTAGTATACAATTTCTGTACACAGCTGTTCCATTTGTCATGACATTTTGATGGTAATGGATGGTACTATGCTTAAGCGCATGTTGAATATACATAATCCATTTAATTTCTTGATTTTTTGGCAATAAAAGAAATGGCAGCATGTTATTTTTCCCGAATTATGTATTTCAAATTTTATTTTCTGCTGCATATCTGTCTGTTTAATTGCATGGCAAAAAATTAAAAAATCTAACAATGCATGAGCAAGTTCAAATGCAGAGCAAAGAACATTAATTTTATTTTATTTTGTTTTATTTTTAACGCACATTTTTCTGCTTTATTGAATGTGACAGAATCATGCTTTTCATTCACCATTGCTTCTCTTTCTCCACTGTCTGTGATTTGCTTGCCAGGAGGAGCTACTATTCTTACTCCTACTACCTGTAAGTAGAAATGGGTAATGTCGGACTTTACGTGTGTTGGAGGTGCAGTATCCCTTTTCAAAAATACAGAGAAGCAATGTTGGTAACTTTAGTGATATTTCAAAACACGTTTTTCTGGACTCTAAAATGATAAACTATTATCTATTCTGTTTACCTTTTTTAAAAGGGATATTGTATTTCTGTATGTTCAGCTACTTTTAATTTTTATGTACAGTTTTCTATAAGTAGCTTTAGTCTGTAGCAAAAAAAAA
>NW_022963962.1:0-230 GCF_012274545.1 Fukomys damarensis
TGTTGTGAGGCACTTTTAGCAGAGAAGCCCTTCAGGCCTAAGAGAGTGCCTAGCAGCTGTTAGTGCACAAAAGCCTCCAGAACTCTGTATACTTGGGGATAAATTCTGTTTGACATTAGAAGAGAAACGCATTTTGCAGAGGGCTTTTGCGGTTTAAAGTGCAGTTTTCCTCTGGAAACAGCCTCTCTCGCCTCTTAGCCATTTAAAGTGAAAACCGTCAGTTTCATGAA
>NW_022963963.1:0-431 GCF_012274545.1 Fukomys damarensis
CCGCTCCTCCCACCCTCAGTTTCTCCCTCTACATCTGCATATTTCCATGCACAAATGTCATCCCCCAAAGAACAAACCTCTCTCTTAGGCGCATCTAACTTTCTCCTCCATCCTTCCAAGGCTAAGCTCCCCGCCCCTGCTTTCCAGCGGTCCCTGTTTGTGCCCCACGGCCCCCCTCCGGCAGCCCCACGCCCTCCACTCAGCTGCTTCTGCCAGTCACAAAGACTTCCGCACTGCCAGCTTTGACAAGGGGCAGACTCTGCCCTCTGGTTCTTGGGTGGCTCAGCAGCATTTCCGGCAGTTGAATGACGTTCCACCAAAACAATGTCCTTTCTTGGTGTCCCCCACATCGCCCTGCCTTCTACCTGGCTCAGTCTGATGGCTGGATTCACCTCCTTTCCCTGACATTAAAGGAAGGGAGGTACAGAGCT
>NW_022963964.1:0-233 GCF_012274545.1 Fukomys damarensis
TCCAAAGAGATGCAAATTTGAATAGGACCTGTCGATATCACTGCAGAATTTTTAGTAAAGATCATATGTTTGTGTCACAAATATGTTTACAATATATGGAAAGCTACTTATTGTTTATCCACTTTCAGGAGAAAATTTGAGGCTGCTTACACAAAATGTAAATAAAGAGCAAAATAAAGGATAGACAATGGGATATGAAGAGATAAATGTTTTGCAAATGAAAAGGGGACCAA
>NW_022963965.1:0-532 GCF_012274545.1 Fukomys damarensis
GTGTCTTCCAGTCTGTTCCACTGATCCTCAGGCCTATTTCTTTGCCAGTTCCATGCTGTTTTTTTCACAGTGACTTTGTAGTATAGTTTCAAATTGGGAATTGTTACACTTGGTGCCATGTGTCTGTTGCCTAAAATGGCTTTTGGTATTCTAGGTCTCTTATGGTTCCAAATGAATTTTTGGATTTTTTTTTCTAGTTCTGTGAAATATAGTGTTGGAATTTCAATTGGCATTGCATTGAATGTATATAGATTTGGTAGTATGGCCATTTTCACTATGTTGATTCTTCCTACCCAGGAGCAGGGGATATCTTTCCATTTTTTTATATCCTCTTCAATTTCTTTTTTCAGAGTGCTGTAGTTTTCAGTGTAGAGATCTTTTGTTTCTTTTGTTAGATTGATTGATTCCTAGATACTTCATTTTTTTGGATGCTATTGTAAAAGGAATTTTTTCCCTTATTTCTCTCTCCGTGTGTCTGTTATTTGTGTATAAGAAGGCTATTGATTTTGGGTATTCACCTTGTATCCAGATA
>NW_022963966.1:0-386 GCF_012274545.1 Fukomys damarensis
CTCCTGCTTACTTTCCATCCTTTCTTTGCATGTTCTTTACAGAGTGGCACATCACAAGTTTTCCAGGATCTAGAACCTCCTGTTTTGTTTTGCAGATATTGAAGAATTTGTTTTGGTAAAGAAACTCTCAGAAGGCCTTTTGCATCACTACAGACCCAGCCCATCTGCTTTCATGGCTTTGAGAGTGAGCCCTGAGGATAATCATGGTTTTGCAGTCCCCCAAAAAGTATGTCTCCAGCTGCAGGCTTCCAGAAGAATGATAGCCCAGTAGTCATTGTCACATGGCCCTGGGAATTTCTATATGTGCAACCCTCCATGAAGATATCATGTAAGTTGTTTAAAGTATAGATTTTGTGGCCCGACCTCAGATCTATTGATTGAGAAAC
>NW_022963967.1:0-223 GCF_012274545.1 Fukomys damarensis
GACTTATTCGTAGTTGTACTAAAACTTTTTATTTCCCCTTCCTTTTACTGTTAATTTTCTGCATGCAACTCTTGATGTTACTAAGAATGACACTTGATGTATAGACTTTGAAACATTTAAAGAATATTTTAGAGAAAAGAATTTCTGGAGACTACAATTTAACAGAGAATTAGCAGGGGGAAATGGTATTGACCCTTACGTTGGGTTTTAGACATACAGGTTT
>NW_022963968.1:0-269 GCF_012274545.1 Fukomys damarensis
CAATACCCAGGTACAGAAATTCCGAGGCTATCACTCACTGAAATCCTCATCCTAACCCCGACCTGGCCCGGACCCGGACCCGGACCCTGACGCTGACACTCACCATGACCCGGACCCTGACCCTGACCCTGACCTTTACACTAACCGCTGACCCGCACCCTGAACTCTGACCCCTGAACCTGACCCGGAGGGGGGACTTAGCTTCGCACATCATTCGGAACACTGAAGGTCAAATCAGCAGGAGCCCCCCCGCCCCCTGAAATGTAGAC
>NW_022963969.1:0-213 GCF_012274545.1 Fukomys damarensis
AGCGAGGAGCTTTACCACTGAGCTACACCCCTAGCCCCAAATATGCATTATTTTAATAAAACACCTGGCTCCTGAGGGAAAATTAGAAAAGGGAAAAAGATGCGAATGAGTTTTCCCAAGTGTTTTTTCCTCCAAATTAGCTGTTACATATTGCCTTCTGTAAATTTCAGCTTCTCCTCTGTTCACTGTGGCTATGATTAAAGCTTAAAAGCA
>NW_022963970.1:0-524 GCF_012274545.1 Fukomys damarensis
CTTTCATCAATATTGTATTAACTGGGCAGTGTAAATCGACCTTATTGAATCTGATCCCAAAACAATCACTACATTTTTTCCTCCCGAAAATGTCCAGGTCCCAACCAACTCAATGGCAGATCTAGAGAAGAGTGCAATTTTTATAAAACAATGACCCTGGCACAATGGCCTAAGGTGCAGATACAACAAGCACTTGTTTGAATTTTCACTGTGAAAATTTTCTTAACACCAGCACTCTAAGACATTTTGCTGTTTCACTCGGGGCAAATGGACCTTCTCATTGAGGTTAAAATCACTCTGCTTGGAGCAATGGCCAAATGACTAAAGTGTGGTCATGCGATTGCAGGGTCTTTCACCTGGGAGAAAGGGGCCTGCTCAGCTGGGGGAGTGGGACAGGATCTGGAGTGGGGAGGTTCTGAACAAACAGAGAGGTGAAAAAGATAAAAGGACCTGGCTGGGTATCCCTTAGCCCGACCTGTCAACAGGGCCTCAAAATCCCAGTGCAAGCCTATTTACGAGCCTTT
>NW_022963971.1:0-206 GCF_012274545.1 Fukomys damarensis
GCACCTTTCTCTGTGGAGTACTTCACATTCATGAAACTGACCACTTTCGCTTTCAACGGATAAGCTGCGAGAGCAGCTGTTACCCGGGGAAAATTGCACTTTAATCCGCAGAAGCCCTCTGCAAAGTTCGTTTCTGCTCTCATGTCAAACTGAATCTGTACCCAAGGATACAGAATTCTGGAAGCTTGTGTGCACTCATAGCTGCT
>NW_022963972.1:0-256 GCF_012274545.1 Fukomys damarensis
TCTCAAACTCAGGTTTCCACACAAGCTAGACAATGCTCTTTCACTGGGCTATATCCCTGACCCCAAATAAACAGTTTTAAGGGCTGGGGATTTAACTCGGTGGGACTGTGCTTGCCTCCAAAATACAAGGTTCTGAGTTTGATCCCCGGTACCAAAATATTTAAAAATGAAAAATAAATAAATATTTTTTTTAAAAAAGTGCCCTGCCCTCTGAGCGCTAGGCCCCTACCCACATCCAAATGCCTTCTGGCCCTGC
>NW_022963973.1:0-3336 GCF_012274545.1 Fukomys damarensis
TGTGTGTGTGTGTGTGTGTGTGTGTGTGTGTGTGTGATCTTGAGAATGATATTGATTTGTTATCCTTCTCATCAAATTCATAAGGGAGTACACAAATACTTATATTATTTGACTTGGTTGCTAAAATTGATTATTCTAAAAAAATTTGGTGGAGTTCTTTGAGTTTTCTATATAGAGCACTGTGTCATCCACAAACAATGGTAATTGGAGGTCTTCCTCTCCTGTACACTGTATACCTCTTTTATTTCTTTATTTTTCCTGATTGTTCTGGCTACTATTTAAGTATAATTTTGAATATAAAAGTCATAGTGGACATCATTGAATTGTTCCCAATTTTAGATGTAATGCTTTTAGCTTTTACCATTTCATATGATGTCCCCTGTGGGGTTGTCATAAATAGCTTTATGAAAGTCAGGTATAGTCCTTCTATACCTAATTTCTTCAGAGTTTTTATCATGAAAGGGTGTTTGTATTTTATTGAATGACTCTTTTGCATCTATTGACATGGTCACATGATTTGTGCACTTGCTTCTATTCATGTGATATATTACAATTATTGATATATGTGTATTGAACTATTGAATCTCTGGGATGAAACCTACTTTGGTTATGATGTATATTCTTTGTGGCATGCTCTACATTATTCACTAATATCACTGAAGAGTTTTACCTGTATGTTTATTAGGGAGCTTGGCGTATTGTTTTCTTTCTTTTCTTTCCTTTTTTTTTCCTTGTATCAGGGATCAAATTCAAGACCTTGTGCTTGTGAGGTAGGCACGGTGCCACTGAGCCAAAGACCAGGACCCACTGTTTTCTTTTTCAGACTTTTTGAAGCAGAACAGTCCTGGATTTCATAGGTGAATTTTAGAGCACTCCATCCCTTTTCCTTTTGCAGAGTTTCAGGAGTATAGGTGATACAACATCCTTAGAGGTATAGCAGAATTCAATACTGAATCTATTGGGTGCACACTCCGTCCCTTCCTTTTGCAGAGCTTCGGGAGTATAGGTGATACAACATCCTTAGAGGTATAGCAGAATTCAATACTGAATCTATTGGGTGCTGAGCTTCATTTAGTGGGCATATTCTTTCTTACTATCAGTATTTCATTGCCCATTTTTTGGTACTTCAGCATTTTTTGTGTCTCCTTGGGTTAGCTATGGCATTTCATATGAGTTAAGGAATCTATACATTTCTTTAAAATTTGCCACTTTGTTGAAATATTTTTCAAACTAATTAATGTTTTCTAATTTCAACACCATCTATTGTGAATTTTCTTATTTCACTTCTGATTTCATTGATGTGAGTCTTTTCTCTTTTTTCTGTTGGTAAGTCTGGCAAAGGACATACCTATTTTGATTAACCTTTCTAAATACCACCCCTTCAATTTGTGATATTTTGCATATTTTTGTCTTGATTTTATTGATGTCTGCTTTAATCTTTAATTTCCCTCCTTAATTTTGCTTTTGACCTAGATTGTTGTTTCTCAAGGGGGAAAAAAAAGAGAACTAAGACCTGTCATATAAAGGTACAAGATCCCAATGATCAATGTAATTGTACTGTATACCTGAAATGTACCAATAAACTCAATAAAAGAAAAAAAAGATTTTTTCATAAGGTTGTTTACTTGAACTTGGCCTGTTATCCTAATGTCAGCATTGCTTACAGTGAAGTTCCCTCAGGACAGTTTCACAGTGACCCAAAGTTTAAAGTGACTTGTATAAGCACTCCTGTTAATGTCCAGGAATGTTTACATTTCTACCTTGATTTCTTGTAAAGACCCATTGGTTGCTTTGGAGTGTGTGATTAATTTTCCAGTTTCTTTTTACTTTTCTGTGATTTCTTCTATCATTGATTTCTATTTTCATTCCATAGTGGTCTGATAGTACAGATGGGGTGATTTTGCTTCTTTTATTGATTTGAGGAGGCTTTGTGAACTAGTTTGCAATCTATTTTGGAAAGAGTACTACATGTTGCAGAAAAGAACATCTACTATGCTTTAGTAGCATGGAGTATACTGCAAATACAGTGCACCCTTGATGTGGAGCTTGATTGGTTACTGAGGGATAGTTGTAACTCAGGTTGGTTGTAAGTCACTACAGCTGAGATTTGGGTGTTTCCCTCGGTACATGATATAGATAACAAGAGGCAGATGAATCTTCAATTAGCCTAATGAACCCAAGTTGTCCATGCATCAGCCCAGTCATAACCTGAGGGTCCACTCTATTAAGTCCATATGTCCATGGGTGTGGTTCATCTCTGATATTACTTTATGATTGTGTATTCATTTGATTTTTTATGATCAGTATTATTTTATGAAGAGAGGTGCTCCAGTACTCAATATAAAAATATTTATAGACATTATCATTCTTAACTAGTATGAAGTTACCATTGCCTTTTCTAATCAACTTTAGCTTAAAACTCAACTTCTCTGAAAGTAAAATTGCTACCCTGCTTGTTTTGGGTGACCTAGTGCATGAAACACTGTTTTGCATTCTTTAATTTTTAGTCCATACATATTGCTTTGTATTAAATTATTTTAATGTATTCTATTGTTTTGATGCAATCTGCCAGTCTGTGTCTTTTAATTGGAGAGCTGAGGCCATTAATGTTGAGAAATTTTGCTGAGATGTGTTGATTCATTATTATCATTACATTCTTTCTCTGTTGGTGACTCCTTTTTTTTTGCTTTTTGGTTATTTTTGTTGTTGTTGTTGTTGTTGCTTGTTTGTTTTTTTTGCCAATGGACCTTGCTTGTTTTCATTTCATCTGGGCTTTTAGCTATACAGAAACTAGCCATTTAACGACCAAGTTCTGGTCCTGTAAGTAGTTCATTAGACAAATTTATCACTATATGAGGAATTGAATGGAGTACATACATTACAATATTCTAAAGAGAAATAGTCAAAAGAGACTTAAACTTGACTTTGCTTTTTTATGACTCTTATACACAGTACTAATAATATATTACAACAGAAAACCACTACTGTACTATATAGTACAATCAGCAAAAAATAGGAAATATGAAAGAACCTCGACTGAAGAGAAAAAGCCTATGTAAATAATGTGTGAGAACTTTTTATGATTCTCATACCTTCAGAAAATATGCACAAACTCAAAATGAGATTTAGTATAAACAACAAATGTGAGAAAGTCAATAACGAGAAGCTGAGGCAGAAGGATCACCAAGAGTTCAAGGGCAATCAGGGCTACATGGTGAGTTCAAGGTCAGCCTTAACTACAAAAGTTAGACTATGTCTCTAAGAACCAAAAGGAAAAAGAAAGACTATAAAAAGAAAAGAAAAATAATTGTGCTGAATTTAAATTACATTATGTAG
>NW_022963974.1:0-1445 GCF_012274545.1 Fukomys damarensis
TTTAGCTCAGTGGTTCGGTGGCCTGCCTTGTAAGCACAAGGACCCAAGTTCAATCCCTGGTACCAAAAATAATAAATAAATAAATAAAAGAATGTGTACTATAGTGTTGATGAATGAAGTGCTCTATAGATATGTGTTAAAATCAACTTGATAAATAGGACAGTTTGACTCCAATTTTGCTTTATCAATTGTTTTGCCAGGCAAACACACTTGTGAGTGGTGTTTTTAAGTCTCTCCCTCTAATTTTATTTGTGTCTGTAGTTTATCTAGTAAAGCAAGCTATGTAAGTTTTGGAGCACCAAAATATAGTACATATATATTTATAAATGCTCTCTCTTATTGGTGAATTATTCTCTTTACCAATATGTCATGACCATTGTCTCTTCTAACAAGTTTTGGTTTGAAACTACTTTGTCATTTAGAAGTATACTAACTGGTGCTTGTTTTTGTTGCTTTTTTAATTCATTAAGTTTATTGGTACATATTAGGTATACAGTATGTTGACATTTATCATTGGGAATTTGTACCTTTTCAGATATATCTTGGTTCTTATTTTTCCCCATTCCCCTGAACTCTCTTCAATCCCTCAATTCCTCCCTATTTACAAAGACTTTGTTTCCACTTTTTTCTTTTCTCATATTTACACTTTTCCCTTTCCTTACCACTCCCACTTCCTCTTCCCCTTTTGGCCATATCTTCCTCTTTCATGTTATCTATTATACATTTTTATCCTTATCTATACTTTCAGTTTCTCATACCAGAGAAACAATTTGGTATTTACACATGTGTCCTTTTTATTTCACTTTGGAGTATGTTCTTAATGTGCATCCATTTAGCTAAATTTATTTATTTATTTACTTATTTATTTTTTGTTTGGTTTTGTTTCTTTGGTACCAGGATCGAACTCAGGTCATGACAGGCAGTGGAACTCTGAGCTATAAATGTCTACAGTTTATCATTCTTTATAGTTGAGTAGTACTCCATAGTATATATACAAAACCCCACATCTTATTTATCCAGTCACTAGTTGATAACATTTGGGCTGTTTTCAACTTTTAGCTATTACAAACTGCTGCTAAGAACATGGTTGCACATATGTTATATGATTCTTTTAATTCTTATGAGGATCCTTCTAATTCTCTACCCAGCAGGGGAATAGCTGTGTTAAATGGGACCTCTAATCCTAGTGTTTTGAAGTAATTCCATACTGATTTCAACAGTGGTTGCACCAATCTATACTCCCACAAATACTGGAGAAGAATTCCTTTTTCCCTGTAACCCCACCAGCTTTTGTTATTGGTTGATTTCTTGATAGCAGCCATTCCTTCTGGAGTGAAGTTGCATTGTTTTCATTTGCATCTCTTGAATGGTCAAGTTGAACATTTTTTATATGTTTATTTGCTATTTCTACTTCTTTGTCTGAGAAATGTCTGTTCATTTCAGAT
>NW_022963975.1:0-596 GCF_012274545.1 Fukomys damarensis
GAGCTACTGTCATGCCCAAGTGACATGTTAAATCTGGTTGAATCTGACTCTTCTCTTGGGTTGAAATTAGTTTGGCATGCTCATTGACTTGGCACTATTCACTCACTCTTTCCTAAAATAGGTGAAGGTAAGCCTATTTGTAATCATGTGAATTATTTCCTACATTTTGACAGGAATGTTTTGAGTTATTTGAGGTGATGAGGGTAATGATTTAGTAGTGACATTTCACTGTCTGTTAAAGAAAAAAAATGGCACCATTCTTAAACAATCCAGACATGAAAAAACAATGCAGCTTACTGAAGACTGAGGCAGAATAGGTCTGCTAATAAATTTAAAAGTAGGCTATGATGCATTATATTTTAACCACATATAAGTATTAGTGTGGTTATAACTACAGTATTTCTTTGTCTTTGTGTAATTCTGAGATACTTCAACCTGCAATGTCACATGTTTTTCTTGTAATGACAGTTATTTGCAAATACTGAAAGGTTCATTTAGAATTTTGACATAAAGCTATAGCACATAAATTTTGGTTCAAAAGCCCATTTTCTCACAAATATCAAAGCTACTTTTGATTAAATATATTTCTGCTTAAG
>NW_022963976.1:0-226 GCF_012274545.1 Fukomys damarensis
GGGATTTTTTTTTTTCCTCACTGGGTATATTGGTACATTGTAGGGTATACAGCACAGTCACATAAGTTATTGGGATCTTGCACCTTTACATATCAAGTCTTGCTCCTCATTTTTCCCCTCCTCCCTGCCCTCCCTTCAGTCGCTACTCCCCTGGACATTTCCAAACATTGCATTTCCATTTTCTCATTTTCTCCTGTTTTCTTTCCTTCCCCATGTGTTCTCTGCC
>NW_022963977.1:0-241 GCF_012274545.1 Fukomys damarensis
GATATGGTTTGCGTGCCAAAGGTTCAAGTTGTTGCAGGAGGAGACAGGTGAACAGCCCACGCAGTCCCATGTCTAATGTTAAACAGGAAGAAAAGGTGCACAGGGGAAGGGGAAGTGGGTGAGATAGGGGAAAAGGAAGAGGGGAATAGAATTAAAATGAGAAAAGAAAAAATGGAAACAAAGTCTTTGTCAATAGGGAGGAGTGGAGGGGTTGAAGGGAGGGCAGGGGAAAAGATAAGAA
>NW_022963978.1:0-718 GCF_012274545.1 Fukomys damarensis
TATCCTAGAAAAGGACAACGAAGTTCACAATAACATGAGGCCCAAAAGACCAAATCAAATAGGTAAGGCAAGAAATTAAAAGGAGATGGGAGAAAAAGTAAAAAGAATCAACAAAAGGACAATAACATGATAAGAATAAGTCTGAATATATCAGTTATAAACATCAATGTTAATGGCCTCAATTCACCCATCAAGAGAAATAGATTGGCAGAATGGATTAAGAAGCAAAATCCAACAATATGTAGTACACAAGAAACACACCTAGTGCAAAAGGAAGTCCATAGACTGAAAGTGAAAGGATAGAAAACAATTCTCCATGCATCAGGAGTCCAGAAAAAAGCAGGGATAGCAATCTTATTCTCAGATAAAGTAAATTTCAAACCAAAACTCATTAAGAGAGACAAAGAAGGACACTACTTCCTTGTAAAGGGAACAATTCAAGAGGAAGAGCTGATAATCATAAACATATATGCACCAAATACAAATGCCCCCAACTATATAAAACAAATATTAAGTAACATGAAAAACCAAATAAGCACTAATACAATTGTAGTGGGGGATTTAAATACCCCACTATCACAAATTGACAGATTATCTAGGCAGAAAATCAATAATGAAATAATAGAACTGAACCAAGCTTTGGAACACATTTTGTTAATAGATGTTTATAGATTATTCCACCCCCAAAAATCAGAATATACATTCTTTTCAGCTGCAC
>NW_022963979.1:0-228 GCF_012274545.1 Fukomys damarensis
ATGCTAAGACACTGGGAGTTTGGGGCAGGGACATAATATGATCAAGCTTATTTTTCAGAAAAACGCTTTCTGATGCAGTGTTAAGGACTGAATGGAAGGAGGTGAGCTGGGCAGTAGAAAGAACAGAAGGATGTTGGGAGTGTGCCAGGCATGAGATAATAGCTTAAATCGGTCTTCACAATGGAGAAGGGAAGGATTCAAAGAATGATAGAACCACAGTTTTTTTAT
>NW_022963980.1:0-219 GCF_012274545.1 Fukomys damarensis
AATATCAGGTTTTCCTTTTTTTCCCCCTCCTTACCAGGTTCATTATGTGTATTTATCATCCACTGAAGCAGTGTTCACTATTGTGTCCTGGGAGCCTGCTCTGCGCCCAGAATGTGCTCAGATCTGCACAAAGAATGTTTCTGATCCTCATAGTTACTCTACAATGGGACTCAGCCATCTACCAAGCCAATTTTGCAACTCGAATCCTAATGCAATCCT
>NW_022963981.1:0-336 GCF_012274545.1 Fukomys damarensis
AATGCTTTTTCTGCATCTATCGAGAGGATCATGTGGTTTTTGTCCTTGACTTTGTTAATATAGCACATTACATTTATTGATATATGTATGTTGAACCATCCTTGCTTCCCTGGAATAAATCTGACTTGGTCAGGATGTTTGATTTTCTTGATGAATCTCTTTATTCTGTTTGCTAATATCTTATTAAGAATTTTTGTATCTATGTTCATTAAGGAGATTGGCCTGTAGTTCACTTCTTTAGTTGTGTCTCTCCCTGGATTGTGAATGAAACTGATACTTGCTTGCAGGAATGAATTTGGAAGTATTGCTTCCCTTTCAATTTCATTGAAATGTTTG
>NW_022963982.1:0-301 GCF_012274545.1 Fukomys damarensis
GTCATGCTCACTAATCCTAACCCTAACCCTAACCCACAACCTTATTCCTAGGTTGCCGTTGGGAGGCACTTGAAATCCTCCCACATGGTTAAGCCTCAGGTGACATCTCATGCTAACACTAACTAGGAATCCCACAGCCCGATACCCAGGTAGCGAAATTCCAATGCTATCCTTCTCTGAAATCCTTAGTCTAATCCTCACCCTATCCCTGACCCTCGAGGACGGACTTACATTCCTTCATCATTCCTAAAACTCAGGGTCCAACGAACACGAAACCGTACCCTCCATCACACACAACACT
>NW_022963983.1:0-285 GCF_012274545.1 Fukomys damarensis
TCTGGCTAATCAGAACTGGAGGAAACTTTAGCCACCATCTGCTATTGTTCCCTTAAACTGACAGAGAGGACTCCTGTAAATGGTCTGAAACCTACAAAATATAAAGGAAATATAGAATAACTGCTGTCCTTTGCTTCTGTAATTGGCTTTGCTTTGCTTGTTTCTTAGAATAAAGTACCCAAGGCTTCACTATTAAAGCTTAAAGGCACATAGACCCAGTTTAAAATTAACAGATGCTGGAGGTGCTGAGCTGCATCCCAGGATGAGACCAGATGTTCAAGCTAA
>NW_022963984.1:0-251 GCF_012274545.1 Fukomys damarensis
AATTACAGGTGTGTGCCACCATGCCTGGCTTATAAATATTCTTTTAAAATATTTAGATTATATCGTACACATTGAGGTTTTTGTTCAATTAATGATAATATGATATTTGTCTCAAAACAAAAAAAAATTTTCACTTATCAAGTCATGGACATCCATCCAGATCTGTGTGTATGGGTATGGGAGATGTTATTGTCCACATTGTCAAATGAAGGGACTGAGGATCAGGGACGGAGTGACTCTGCCAGTTCCCC
>NW_022963985.1:0-205 GCF_012274545.1 Fukomys damarensis
TTTCCTGAATTTCCAGTCTCTGAACTGCCCTGAAGATTCCAAATTATGGGATCTCAAAATTGTACAAGCTGGTTCCTTAAAATTTCTGCCTCTGGCTGTCTCTGTTAAAGATGCACACAAACACATACAGACTGTCGGTTCCGTTTCTTTGTAAAATCTGACTACTATATCTGGTGCTTTTTTTCTTCCTTTAATTTTCTCCTTT
>NW_022963986.1:0-790 GCF_012274545.1 Fukomys damarensis
GGTAGCCTCTGCCTCCCCACTGCTGCCTTCTTCCCTCTGAGACTGGTCCCGAGTAAGCTGCAGTGGCTTGTCCTTGCAGGTGGCAGTGACCTTCGAAGACGTAGCTGTGCTCTTTACTCGGGAGGAGTGGAGGAAGCTGGATGCTCTGCAGAGAAGCTTGTACCGGGACGTGATGCTAGAGAATTACAGGAACCTGGCTTCCCTGGGTAAGGAAATTCCCCACAGAGACTGACTTCAGAAAAGTGAGGTCTCAGTGCTTCCTTCCCTGAGTAGCAGCTGTTGATCATCAAAACATTAGCTGAGTCTTGCCTTAAGATTGTACAAATTGGATGTGTACAAATAAATGTTGAAAGCACCCACCCTGCTCACAGGCATGGAATGGACTGTGTACAGGAACAGAGGGCGTTGTGTCGGGAATCGCTCCCTGCCCTCAGTGTAGTTGCCCACAGGAGATGTCTTCACGTTCCAGGTGTCTTTTCTGCACAGAATTCTGTGGTTCCTTGGCTCATCTCAGCAGAGGGTTTATTTGTTCAGTCTTGGACCTGCACTTGCCTGTCCTAGGGGTCATCACAATCTCTCTAGAAAAGACCAGGTAGTGAATATTTCAGCTTTGTGGGCCAGTTTCTGTATTCTCTTTCTCCTAGTCTCTGGTTTTTTTGTGGTTTTTCAAATTTTTTATTAATTCAGTTTTTGTCTATGATCAGGATTCCCCTTTACCAAACCGAGGGTGATCTCCCTGTTGCAGCAAGGAGAGGATCCCTGGAAGGCTGAGAAAGAAAACCCTGGAGGC
>NW_022963987.1:0-694 GCF_012274545.1 Fukomys damarensis
AATACTAATTCCTGTACCATCACATTTTGATAAAAATTAAATTAGGCCTATCTGTAACATATAGTGCCTGGAATGTTCGTGGGGATATGCATGATATTGACATGCTATTTATGCTGTCCTATGCAGCCAGACCTCTGTAGGTGTGGGTTGCATGTCTGTGGATGTAACCAACTGAAAATTGGAAAGGAAAACTACTTCTAATTGAAAATGGATAGATTTTTGAAAATTGGCATAAAGGATACCATCTATCAATTACTTACAAATAGTTATATAAGTAATCAAATGGTGATTTAAAGCATACTGGAGGATGCACGCTGGTTACTGTTAAGCACTGCATTATTTTATATGGTGGACATGAATATCTATAGCTTTGGTGTCTATGAAGGCTCCCAGGACCAATCCCCTATGGATATTGAAGGAATGTTGTGCTTCGTAGAGTTCTCCATGCAGTCAGGAAGGACAGGCTAAAAAGAAACAATAAGCAAAACATGAATGATGGACCCTCAAGAGTAATAAATCCTCAATTAGTAGCTAGACCAAAACATTTAAAACAGTGAGAATGTGAAAAAATAAACTTTAAATCCAAAATAATTTTAGTAAGATACACTATTTGACCCATTGCATTAAATTCCTAAACCTCTATAAATGCCTCAAATTCTTAGTACTTGATATAATGTAGATAGGTAGATAGATA
>NW_022963988.1:0-384 GCF_012274545.1 Fukomys damarensis
GAAAAAGTTCCTCTAGTTAGGCATGATAGTGCAAGCCTGTGATACCAGAACTTGGGAGGCTGATGCAGGAGAACTGCTGCAAGTCTGAGGCCAGCCTGGGCTACATAGTCAGTTCAAGGCTGGTCTGGACTACATAGCAAGACCCTGTTTCAAAAAACTGAAAAAAAGAAAAACAGTTCCTCTCGTTCCTGTAGACATCTGTGCATAGCGTGTAGAGCATGTTAGGACACAGAAGTAAAAGGGCAGCCATCTGCAAGTCAAGGAGGGAGGTTTCAGAAGAAACCAGTCTGGACTCGATGTTACACTTGGCAGCCTCCAGAGCTAGGAGAGCATAAATGTATGTTGTTGTTACAGCCAAAAAATATCTGTTTCTTCCTGCCTATT
>NW_022963989.1:0-306 GCF_012274545.1 Fukomys damarensis
TGACACGAACAGGCACTTCTCAGAAGTACGAAGGGCCAATAAATGCATGAAGAAACGTCGGCCGTCTCTGGCCATGAGAAATGCAGACTACAACACCACCAGACTTCATCTTACACTGCTCTCGTCCGTACATAAACTTCTGGCCAAAGACCGACACGAGGAGGAGGAGAGCACACTTCACCTCCACACGTGCTGACCTGCGCACCGCCTCCTCACAAACCTCCTCGGCTGCGCGGGGCCCCGCCCCGTCTCAGCTATCAAGGACACGGCTCTGGCCGCTCCATCCTCTCGTCCCCAGCTCCCCTC
>NW_022963990.1:0-270 GCF_012274545.1 Fukomys damarensis
GTGCCAGGGGCACTGGAGTTCAGAGTACCCAGAGTCAGGTGTGCTAGGGGAGGAGTTTTGCAACTGGAGTTCTGAAGACCAGGGCTGCAGTGGGCTGCAGCTGCCTGTGCTGGCTGTGCCATGCACTGTCTGCTGTGCTGCTCCCTCCTGCTTCCTCCTCACTGTCCTCTCCTCCTTCCTCCTCTCCCTTCTCAGGTCTGTCACTGCAAGCTGTGCCCTCTGTGCTGGTGAGGTGGTATTTCTCATCCTTTCCCTCCTGCTCCAGGCCCT
>NW_022963991.1:0-216 GCF_012274545.1 Fukomys damarensis
TTGAGTTGCATGTAGATTAGACATGAGGATTTAATGAGAGAATATCTTGGGACCATGATAAAAACCTTAGGATCAAGGTGAGAAACTGGTTCTTCATTTCATTCACAGTGGAAGGCCATGGAATTTCTGGGCAGGGTCAGAGGGTACTCAGATCTACACTTCAGGAAAACCAACGTGGAAAGAAGCAGGGGAAACAAGAGCAGGTGGAAGACCCAG
>NW_022963992.1:0-834 GCF_012274545.1 Fukomys damarensis
GGTCATGATTGTTAAGAGCTACACATGCCATTAATGGAGGAGAAGGGAGGCTTTATAGTGGTTGTATTAGACCAACCACAGAACCAATCAACCAATTCATTAGTATTACTCCAAGGAAGGCTACCAGTTATTTATCATGCTTGTACCTCTTGATAGAAATATATAATACCACCCAGGATGTGTGAATTTTTTCATTGTTAAAAGACAAATACAGATGGAGAGAGAGAGAGATGAAGAAATTATCAATTGGTTATAACAGGGTTTTTTTTTAATTCCATAAGCTAACTGTAAACATTTATGAGAAAAATGAAAAAATGAAAAATATTTGAATATGAACTGAATATGCCTCTTCGGAGCCATTTGAACAAAGATAATCTGAAATAGTTTAATTTAGTTTTTCTGGTTGTCTCTGAGACAGCACCATTCTGACTATAATGTCAAGCTTATTTGATAGAATGGCATGTCCCTCCTGGAAAACAAAAGGATTTGCAGTCTCTGGATTTGTAATTAAATATGCCACAATTAAATATGCCACATATTTAATTACAAAAAAGTGGCTTCCACACAGAAAACCATTCCTTTGCAAATGAATCTAACCAGTAACAAGAAAATATTCAGCAAGTATAGTTCATTCTACTTCCTTAGATTTAATCTATGCTGAAAACTAGTGTGAGTTCTGGTCCATGGGAACAGTCTTCTGTTGAAGTACATTAATTAATTTCCAGCAACACAAAAATAAGATTGCATCCTTATACTCTTTCTCTTTAACTCTCTTTTATAATGACTTTACTACTTCTGGAAACTCTGGAAGAATGTCCGCTTCCCATTTAAAAA
>NW_022963993.1:0-209 GCF_012274545.1 Fukomys damarensis
CATTTAAAAAATACCTGTAGCAGGTTTATATTTTACCTTATAAATATATTTTAAATAGGCATTGTTTTGATTACTTTAGATCAAATTGTATCTGATAATAAGCTCTGTTTTTCCTTCTCCTCCTCTCAGATCTTCCCTTAGCATCGATCATTTAGATGCTCAAATGCAAAAACTTGGAAAAGAAATATCTTTGGAAAACTTTTGCTTTT
>NW_022963994.1:0-234 GCF_012274545.1 Fukomys damarensis
ACTTGGTAGACTGCTTCTCCAAACCAATTTCCTTGGCCACAAGAACTTTTTGTCCTGGGTTGTGTTGAATTTAGGTTTTGTTCTTTTCGTTCTTATTTTGTATATGTTCTATCCTTCAACAATTTTAAATTTTAAAATTCATTTTATTTTCATTATTTTCCCACACAATGAGCTTATTTTAATGTTCCAATTACTTCCATTGTCTTTTTTTTTTTTTTTTTTTTTTTTTTTTTT
>NW_022963995.1:0-225 GCF_012274545.1 Fukomys damarensis
AAGTGGCAGCAGGCTACAGAGGACTGCTGTGAGCACTGAGTCTGAGCGAGAGGTGGGCCCGGGGTTGCCTTCTATGGGTGATGCCATATTCATGGGGGCCGCGGAGGATAACAGCTGTGCTCAAGGACTTTGGCTTCAAAATGTAAAATATTAACATCACCTAGAAGGAAGGTGAAAAAAATTCTCCTGTCACAGAGGGTGGGCAGTGGAATGTATAATGTTTCC
>NW_022963996.1:0-200 GCF_012274545.1 Fukomys damarensis
ATCCAAGATGGGTTGGCTGTGCATTAACTATTGGGAAGAAAAACTGAAGCCCAGGGAGGGAAAAGGAAACTGTTGTTATTTTCACAAAGGAGAAGAAATCCTGCTTGAGTTCTTCAGGATGACGAATGGACAAGAAGGCACAAATGACTCGTGTCCTTGTCGCAAAATCCTTTCCTCTTCTCACAAAAAAGCGACCAACG
>NW_022963997.1:0-396 GCF_012274545.1 Fukomys damarensis
GTTCAGTAAGGTCTTGAAAATATTGGCCACCATGAACAAATATTGCATATTCTGTCCATGTGACAATCTGTGCATTCCGTGGAGACAATTATGGCAATCCATTAAAAATCCCAAGAAAGGCTAAAAATTCATATAGCTAAATGACAAAAATATCTAAGTCAAAATTATATAAGCTAGATCTGTTATATAGTGAGAATTCTAAAATAAGTCCTAATTCACTAAAGACTTTTGATTGTTTTTGTTTGTTTTGATGGCTCGGGTTTCTCTCAGTGTTTCATTATTCCAGTTATACAGAATTTCTTCACTACGATATATACCATTTTTTTCTATAGGTTTCTGTGCCTGTCTGCCACTTTTTCCTTCAATTTTCTTTTTTTTCAGAGAATTCTTCATGTA
>NW_022963998.1:0-214 GCF_012274545.1 Fukomys damarensis
TCTAGAACTTTACATTACTCATAGCATACAGTAGTTCACCTGGAAATGTCTGCTGAATTGATGCAGCCTAAGTCATTGGCTTGGTGCTTGAGTTTATCGTGAGCTTGACAAAGCTTTGAAATTATATGACTATGAATATATACACACACAAAAAAATTAGTGCCGGGCTAAAATTCTATGTACAAAATAATATATATACCTTTCTAAGAACAAC
>NW_022963999.1:0-317 GCF_012274545.1 Fukomys damarensis
CAACACTTTACAAATGTTCTTGTCTCTTACAGCTCTAATATCTCTTGTTTTCTCCAAGAATTATTTTAAGAATTGAACTTCTAAAACTTAGTATATTTTTCTTTCTTATTTACTTCTCATAAGTTTTTCTTTATATCCTTGAATTTGCTTTGGGACACTATAAAGAAAAAAACAGAGCCAGGGATTTGGATCTGTGATTACACCGCCTGCCTTGCAAGTACAAGGGCCCAAGTTCAATCTCTGATACAGGAAGGAAGGAAGGAAGGAGCATAATTTCTTTTTTTCTTTTTTATTTTTTTGGTACCAGGATCGAACTC
>NW_022964000.1:0-1667 GCF_012274545.1 Fukomys damarensis
TTGAACTTGGGTCCTTGTGCTTGCAAGGCAGGCCACCGAACCGCTGAGCTAAATCCCCGGCTCAAATTTTTTTTTTAATAATGAGTCTCAGCTTTACCTTTTTCCATAAATTGACTAACTACTAGTAGTGACTGTACAAAGAAAAAGGCTGCCTATGTGAAGCAAAGTATAAAATAACTTTAATAAGTCAATTTAAATGTAAAACCATTTTAATTGCTTCTGGGTCTCCAGTAGTTCTTTCCGGAATCTTCAAATTTAACTACTCACTGTCTGGATCTGAATAAAGAATGTTGAAGTAACTCAGCATTCAAGAAGGGAGCTCTGTACCTGGAGCTTCTCTTTGTTGCTGGTTCGGATAATTGAAGTCAGGATGTCTGGCAATGCTTCCCTTGGGAGACTGTCTAAAAGACGCCTCAATTTGGCAACTGCAGGCACAGACATATCCAACATTTCAACCAACTGGAGGAGAAAAAAGAGCTTTTAATGAAATCTGGCATTATTTGTGAATTTTTAAAAATCAGATTTTCACACAAGCTGAATGTTTGCATCTCAGGCTTTGCTTCTGAAAGATCATTGGTACTAATATCTTACAGGCATCTTACAGGCCTCAGAGGAAAGGCCTGATGTACCAATCAGAGCAAAAAGCAAAAATGGCTCAAAAGCACTGCATACTTACGTTTATTAAAGACTCTGTAAATTTGTGCTGATTTTTATATTACATTTTATTTTGGGAAAAAATCAAGTTTATAACAAAGTTGAAGAATAATATAATAACTAGTATGAGGAACTCCCACATATCCTTTTGGATTCACCAATTCTTAACATTTTAAAAAGTAACATTTTCTGTTTCTGTACACACCCACACTATTATTATTATGGTGGCTGCTGCATTTGCAAGTAAGTTACAGACATCATGACCCTTGTTCTAAACAATAGGACAATCATTTACATAGTTAAACTCTAATAGATTCTGAAAGTTTAACAGTTGATGCTATTATGATAGCCAGGTAGAGGAGTTAAAATTCTACATTGGGATTAACTAAATTTAAGCACTAATTTTTAGAAATTAACAAGCAAACAACAATACTTCTAAAGTCTAGAGTCTAACCTAGAGTTAAGACAGATTAAACTCAGGACAAGCTTTCATCATTTGGGCTACTGACAAAGATTCTCCTTCTCTTCCGTGAGTATGATAGGACTGTGCTTTCTCATCTCCCTTGAAAACAAGTGTGTCTGACCCTTGAAATATAAAGACAAAGGAAAAGTTCCTGCTGGGCAAGAGCACCAGAGGCAACTGAGGGGTCCACAACTTCTTTCTGCCTCGGTAATAAGACAAGCACTGTCTGAGATGAATCTCTATGCACCTCGTTCCTGAACTTTTAATTGGTAGGTCATCATATCCACTAGCTTTAGGTAGGAAGCCTAAGCAAAACTACACATGTGTTATATGACTGAGATTTAAAAAAAAATTGTATTAGTCTATGTTTACAGAACATAATGATTAGATTCATAGTAGAGAGTCGGTGCATGTACTTGACATATCTTGATTCCTTTTTCACCCCTTCCCTCAACTCCCCTCCCTCCATCTTTTGGTCTTTTTCTGAGATCCAGTTATATCACCAGATTCTATCAATAGAAAAGTAGGAGATTACAATATATTACATTAA
>NW_022964001.1:0-201 GCF_012274545.1 Fukomys damarensis
TTTTCTTTTGAAAAGCTTTAAATTTTATTTCAGTATCCATTATCTTAGTATTGTAGAACTATTCAATTAAGAAACTTGGCTGAATTTTAGTAGTTTCCATTTTCAAAGAATTTATTCGAATTCTAAATAAGCAAATTGATGAGCATAAAGTTAATAAAGTATTATTGTAATTATTGATTATTATTATTATTATTATTATTA
>NW_022964002.1:0-209 GCF_012274545.1 Fukomys damarensis
CATGGACAATGACATTGATACTTAAATGATAATATAAATTATAATTACATATTTATAAATATCCAAACTGGTGTTTTTGGAGAAGTCATTGTTGAATGACCAGCATTGGAGTACAGACATGACACATGAATAATGTGTGCATTTAGTGACAAATAGACATGGTTGTGTACAACATGAATCTTCATAATTCAATTCATCATGTGTTGTAA
>NW_022964003.1:0-11407 GCF_012274545.1 Fukomys damarensis
CTGTGAGTTTCCCAATGCAGTCCACCTCTTATGTGGAGTACAACTGTATTCCTTTTTGTTTGTTGGTCTCTGCCTTGCAGAGATTGAAACAATGTTGTGAGCCAGTTTTAGCAGAGACGCCCTTTAGGACTAAGAGAGTGCTTAGCAGTTCTGAGTGCACACAAGCCTCCAGAACTCTGTACAATTGAGGATAGGTTCAGATTTACGTTAGAACACAAACGCACTCTGCAGAGGGCTTCTGCGGTTTAAAGTGCAGTTTTCCCCGGGAAACAGCTTCTCTCCCCGCTTAGCCGTTTAAAGCGAAGGCGGTCAGTTTCATGAATGTGAAGAACTCCACAGAGAAAGGTGCTGCAACTCTGTGAGTTTACCAGTGAAGTCAATATCTTAGGTGGAGTACAACAGTATTACTTTTTGTTTGTAGGTCTCTGCCTGGGAGTGCTTGAGACACTGTTGCGAGACACTTTTAGCAGAGAAGCCCTTCAGGCCTAAGAGAGTGCCTAGCAGCTCTGAGTGCACACAAGCCTCCCGAACTCTATATTCTTGGGGATAGGATCAGTTTGTCGTTAGAACACAAACGCACTTTGCAGAGGGCTTCTGCGGTTTAAGGTGCTGTTTTCCCTGGGAAACAGCTTCTCTCACCGCTTAGCCGTTTAAAGCAAAAGTAGTCAGTTTCATGAATGTGAAGTGCTCCACAGCGAAAGGTGCTGCAACTCTGTGAGTTTACCAGTGATGTGGACATCTTATGTGGAGTACAACTGTATTCCTTTTTGTTTGTAGGTCTCTGCCTGGGAGAGATTTAAACACTGTTGTGAGGCACTTTTTGCAGAGAAGCCCTTCAGGCCTAAGAGAGTGCGTAGCAGCTCTAAGTGCACACAAGCCTCCAGAACTCTGTATACTTGGGGATAGGTTCAGTTTGACGTTAGAAGACAAACGCACTTTGCTGAGGGCTTCTGCAGTTTAACGTGCAGTTTTCCTTGGGAAACAGCTTCTCTCACCACTTAGCCGTTTATACCGAAAGCAGTCAGTTTCATGAATGTGAAGTACTCCACAGAGAAAGGTGGGGCAACTCTGTGAGTTTCCCAATGCAGTCCACCTCTTATGTGGAGTTCAACTGTATTCCTTTTTGTTTGTAGGTCTCTGCCTTGCAGAGATGGAAACACTGTTATGAGCCACTTTTAGCAGAGAAGCCCTTCAGGCCTAAGAGAGTGCGTAGCAGCTCTAAGTGCACACAAGCCTCCAGAACTCTGTATACTTGGGGAGAGGGTCAGTTTGACATTAGAACACAAAGGCAGTTTGCAGAGGGCTTCTGCGGTTTAAAGTGCAGTTTTCCCCGGAAAACAGCTTCTCTCGGCCCTTAGCCATTTAAAGAGAAAACGGTGAGTTTCATGAATGTGAAGCACTCCATAGAGAAAGGTGCTGCAACTCTGTGAGTTTACCAGTGAAGTCCACCTCTTATGTGGAGTACAACTGTATTCCTTTTTGTTTGTAGGTGTCTGCCTGGCAGGGATTGAAACACTGTTGTGAGGCACTTTTAGCAGAGAAGCCCTTCAGGCCTAAGAGAGTGCCTAGCAGCTCTGAGTGCACACAATCCTCCAGAACTCTCTGTACTTGGAGATAGGTTCAGTTTGACCTTAGAACAGAAACGCACTTTGCAGAGGGCTTCTGCAGTTTAAAGTGCAGTTTTCCCCGGAAAACAGCTTCTCTCGGCCCTTAGCCATTTAAAGAGAAAACGGTGAGTTTCATGAATGTGAAGCACTCCATAGAGAAAGGTGCTGCAACTCTGTGAGTTTACCAGTGAAGTCCACCACTTATGTGGAGTACAGCTGTATTCCTTTTTGTTTGTAGGTCTCTGCCTGGCAGAGATAGAAACACTGTTGTGAGGCACTTTCAGCAGAGAAGCCCTTCAGGCCTAAGAGAGTCCCTAGCAGCTCTGAGTGCACACAAGGCTCCAGAACTCCGTATACTCATGGATAGGTTCACTTTGACTTTAGAACAGAAACGAACTTTGCAGAGGGCTTCGGCAGTTTAAAGTGCAGTTTTCCCGCGGAAACAGCTGCTCTCGCCACTTAGCCATTTAAAGCGAAAGCGGTCCGTTTCATGAATGTGAAGTACTATACAGAGAAAGGTGCTGCAACTCTGTGAGTTTACCAGTGAAATCCATCTATTATGTGGAGTACAACTGTATTCCTTTTTGTATGTAGGTTTCTGCCTGGCAGAGATTGAAACACTGTTGTGAGGCACTTTTACCACAGAAGCCCTTCAACCCTAAGAGAGTGCCTAGCAGCTCTGAGTGCTCAAAAAAGCCTCCAGAACTCAGTATACTTGGGGATAGTTCAGTTTGACGTTAGAACTCAAACGCACTTTGCAGAGGGCTTCTGCGGTATAAAATGCAGTTTTCCCCGGGAAACAGCTTCTCTCGCCGCTTAGCCATTTAAAGCAAAAGTTGTCAGTTTCATGAATGTGAAGTACTCCACAGAGAAAGGTGGTGCAACTCTGTGAGTTTAACAGTGAAGTCCACCTGTTATGTGGAGCAGAAATATATTCCTTTTTGTTTGTAGGTCTCTGCCTGGCAGAGTTTGAAACACTGTTGTGAGGCACTTTTAGCAGAGAAGCCCTTCAGACCTTAGAGACTGCCTAGCAGCTCTGAGTGCACACAAGCCTCCAGAACTCTCTGTATTTGGAGATGGGTTCAGTTTGACATTAGAACACAAACGCACTTTGCAGAGGGCTTCTGCTTTACAAAGTGCAGTTTTCCCGGGGAAACACCTGCTCTTGCACTTCGCTGTTTAAAGCGAAAGCGGTCAGTTTCATGAATGTGAAGTACTCCGCAGAGAAAGATGCTGCAACACTGTGAGTTTACCAGTGAAATCCAACTCTTATGTGGAGTACAACTGTATTCCTTTTTGTATGTAGAATTCTGCCAGGCAGAGATTGAATCACTGTTGTGAGGCACCATTAGGAGAGAAGCCCTTCAGGCCTAAGAGAGTGCCTAGCAGCTCTGAGTGCACACAAGCCTCCAGAACTCTGTATACCTGGGGATACGTTCAGACTGACGTTAGAACACAAACGCACTCTGCAGAGGGCTTCTGCGGTTTAAAGTGCAGTTTTCCGCCTGAAACAGCTTCTCTCGCCTCTTAGCCATTTAAAGTGAAAGTGGTCAGTTTCATGAATGTGAAGTGCTCCACAGAGAAAGGTGCTGCAACTCTGTGAGTTTCCCAGTGAAGTCCACCTCTTATGTGGAGCACAACTGTGTTCCTTTTTGTTTGTAGGTCTCTGCATGGCAGCGATTGAAACTCTGTTGTGAGGCAGTATTACCAGAGAAGCCCTTCAGGCCTAAGAGAGTGCCTAGCAGCTCTGAGTGCACACAAGCCTCCAGAACTCTGTATACTTGGGGATAGTTTCAGTCTGACGTTAGAACACAAACGCACTTTGCAGAGGGCTTCTCGGTTTTAAAGTGCAGTTTTCCCCGGGGAGACAGCTTCTCTCGCTGCTTAGCTGTTTACAGGGAAAGCGGTCACTTTCATGAATGTGAAGCACTCCACAGAGAAACGTGCTGCAACTCTGTCAGTTTACCAGTGAAGTCCACCTCTTATGTGAAGTACAACTGTATTCCTTTTTGTTTGTAGGTCTCTGGCTGCCAGAGATTGAAACACTGTTGTGAGGCACTTTTAGCAGAGAAGCCCTTCAGTCCAAAGAGAGTGCCTAGCATCTCTGAGTGCACACAAGCCTCCAGTACTCTGTATACTTGGAGATAGGTTCGTTTTGACGTTAGAACACAAACGCACTTTGCACAGGGCTTCTGGGGTTTAAAATGCAGTTTTCCACAGGAAACAGCTTCTCTCGGGGCTTAGCATTTTAAAGCGAAAGAGGTCAGTTTCATGAATGTAAAATACTCCACAGAGAAAGGTGCTGCAACTCTGTGAGTTTACCAGTGAAGTCCACTTCTTATGGGAGTACAACTGTAGTCGTTTTTGTTTGTAGGTCTCTGCCTGGCAGAGATCGAAACACTGCTGTGAGGCACTTTTAGCAGAGAAGCTCTTCAGGCCTAAGAGAGGGCCTAGCACCTCTTAATGCACACAAGCCTCCAGAACTCTGTATACTTGGAGATAGGTTCAGTTTGACATTAGAACACAAAGGCGCTTTGCAGAGGGCTTCTGCCATTTAAAGTGCAGTTTTCCCCGGGAAACAGCTTCTCTCGCTGCTTAGCCGTTTAAAGCGAAAGAGGTCAGTTTCATGAATGTAAAATACTCCACAGAGAAAGGTGCTGCAACTCTGTGAGTTTACCAGTGAAGTCCACTTCTTATGGGAGTACAACTGTAGTCGTTTTTGTTTGTAGGTCTCTGCCTGGCAGAGATCGAAACACTGCTGTGAGGCACTTTTAGCAGAGAAGCTCTTCAGGCCTAAGAGAGTGCCTAGCAGCTCTGAATGCACACAAGCCTCCAGAACTCTGTATACTTGGAGATAGGTTCAGTTTGACATTAGAACACAAAGGCGCTTTGCAGAGGGCTTCTGCCATTTAAAGTGCAGTTTTCCCCGGGAAACAGCTTCTCTCGCTGCTTAGCCGTTTAAAGCGAAAGAGGTCAGTTTCATGAATGTAAAATACTCCACAGAGAAAGGTGCTGCAACTCTGTGAGTTTACCAGTGAAGTCCACTTCTTATGGGAGTACAACTGTAGTCGTTTTTGTTTGTAGGTCTCTGCCTGGCAGAGATCGAAACACTGTTGTGAGGCACTTTTAGCAGAGAAGCAATTCAGGCCTAAGAGAGTGCCTAGCAGCTCTGAGTGCACACAAGCCTCCGGAACACTGTATACTTGGGGATTGGTTCAGTTTGACATTAGAAGAAAAACGCAATTTGCAGAGGGCTTCTGCGGTTTAAAGTGCAGTTTTCCTAGGGAAACAGCTTCTCTCGCCGCTTAGCCGTTTGAAGCGAAAGCGGTCAGTTTCAAGAATGTGAAGTACACCACCGAGAAAGGTTTTGCACTTCTGTGAGTTTACCAGTGAAGTTCACCTCGTATGTGGAGCACAACTGTGTTCCTTTTTGTTTGTAGGTCTCTGCCTGGCAGAGATTGAAACACTGTTCTGGGGCACTATTAGCAGAGAAGCCCTTCAGTCCAAACACTGTGCCTAGCAGCTCTGAGTGCACACCACCCTCAAGAACTCTGTATACTTGGGGATAGGTTCAGTTTGACATTAGAAGACAAACGCCATTTGCAGAGGGCTTTTGCGGTTTAAAGTGCAGTTTTCCTCGGGAAACAGCTTCTCTCGCCGCTTAGCCGTTTGAAGCGAAAGCGGTCAGTTTCATGAATGTCAAGTACTCCACAAACAGAGAAAGGTTGCAACTCTGTGAGTTTACCAGTGAAGTCCACCTCCTATGTGGAGCACAACTGTATTCGTCTTTGTTTGTAGGTCTCTGCATGGCAGAGATTGAAACTCTGTTGTGAGGCACTTTAGGCCGAGAAGCCCTTCAGTCCAAAGAGAGTGCCTAGCATCTCTGAGTGCACACAAGCCTCCAGTACTCTGTATACTTTTAGATAGGTTCCGTTTGACGTTAGAACACAAACGCATTTGCACAGGGCTTCTGGGGTTTAAAGTGCAGTTTTCCACAGGAAACAGCTTCTCTTGGGGATTAGCCTTTTAAAGCGAAAGCGGTCAGTTTCATGAATGTAAAATACTCCACAGAGAAAGGTGCTGCAACTCTGTGAGTTTACCAGTGAAGTCCACCTCTTATGTGGAGTGCAACTGTATTCCTTTTTGTTTGTAGGTCTCTGCCTGGCAGAGGTCGAAACACTGCTGTGAGGCACTTTTAGCAGAGAAGCCCTTCAGGGCTAAGAGAGTGCCTACTAGCTCTGAGTGCACACAAGCCTCCAGAACTCTGTATACTTGGGGATAGATTCAGTTTGACGTTAGAATGCAAATGCACTTTGCAGTGAGCTTCTGCGGTTTAAAGTGCAGATTTATCTGTTAAACAGAAGCTCCCATCGCTTACCCGTTTAAAGCGAAAGCGGTCAGTTTCATGAATGTGAAGTACTCCACAGAGAAAGTTGCTGCAAATCTGTGAGTTTACCAGTGAAGTCCACCTCTTATGTGGAGTACAACAGAGTCCACCTTATGTGGAGTACAACAGTATTCCTTTTGGTTTGTAGGTTTCTGCCTGGCAGAGATTGAAACACTGTTGTGAGCCACTTTTATTAGAGAAGCCCTTCAGGCGTAAGAGAGTGCCTACCAGCTCTGAGTGCACGCAAGCCTCCTGAACTCTGTATACTTGGGGATAGGTTCAGTTTGACGTTAGAACACAAACGCACTTTGCAGAGGGCTTCTGCGGTTTAAAGTGAAGTTTTCCATGGGAAACATCTTTTCTCGCCGCTTAGCCTTTTAAAGCGAAAGCGGTCAGTTTCATGAATGTGAAAAACTCCACAGAGAAAGGTGTTGCTACTCTGTGAGTTTACCAGTGAAGTCCACATCTTATGTGGATTACAACTGTATTCCTTTTTGTTTATAGGTCTCTGCCTGGCAGAGATTGAAACACTGTTGTGAGGCACTTTTAGCAGAGAAGCCCTTCAGACCTAAGAAGGTCTGCAGCAGCTCTGAGTGCACACAAGCCTCCAGAACTCTGTATAGTTGGGTATAGGTTCAGTTTGACGTTAGAACACAAACGCACTTTGCAGAGGGCTTCTGCAGTTTAAAGTGCAGTTTTCCGCGTGAAACAGCTTCTCTCCCGCTTCGTCTTTTAAAGCGAAAGCGGTCAGTTTCATGAATGTGAAGTACTCCACAGAGAAAGATTCTGCAACTCCGTGAGCTTACCAGTGAAGTCCACCGCGTGTGTGGAGCACAACTGTATTCCTCTTTGTTTGTAGTTCTCTGCCTCCAGAGATTGAAACACTGTTGTGAGGCAGTTTTGGCAGAGAAGCCCTTCAGGCCTAAGAGAGTGCCTAGCACCTCTGAGTGCACACAAGCATCCAGAACTCTGTATACTTGGGGATAGATTCAGTTTGATGTTAGAAAACAAATGCACTTTGCAGAGGGCTTCTGCGGTTTAACATGCAGTTTCCCCGGTAAACAGATGCTTTCGCGGCTTAGCCGTTTAAAGAGTAAGCAGTCAGTTTCATGAATGTGAAGTACTCCACAGAGAAAGATGCTGCAACTCTGTGAGTTTCCAGTGAAGTCCACCTCTTATGTGGACTACAACTGTATTCCTTTTTGTTTGTAGGTCTCTGCCTGGCAGAGATTGAAACACTGTTGTCAGGCACTTTTAGCAGAGAAGCCCTTCAGGCCTAAGAGAGTGCCTAGCAGCTCTGAGTGCACGCAAGCCTCCAGAACTCTGTATACTTGGGGATAGATTCAGTTTGACGTTAGAACACAAACGCACTTTGCAGAGGGCTTCTGGGGTTTAAAGTGCTGTTTTCCACAGGAAACAGCTTCTCTTGGGGCTTAGCATTTTAAAGCGAAAGATGTCAGTTTCATGAATGTAACGTACTCCACAGAGAAAGGTACTGCAACTCTGTTAGTTTCCCAGCGAAGTCCACCCCCTATGTGCAGTATAGCTGTATTCCTTTTTGTTTGTTAGTCTCTGCCTAGCAGAGATTGAAACACTGTTGTGAGGCACTTTTAGGAGAGAAGGCCTTCAATCGTAAGAGAGTGCCTAGCACCTCTGAGAGCACACAAGCCTCCAGAACTCTGTATACTTGGGGATAGTTTCAGTCTGACTTTAGAACACAAACGCACTTTGCAGAGGGCTTCTGGGGTTTAAAGTGCAGTTTTCCTCGGGAAACAGCTTCTCTACGCGCTTTGCCCTTTAAATCGAAAGCGGTCAGTTTCATGATTGTGAAGCACTCTACAGAGAAAGCTGCTGCAACTCTGTGTGTTTACCAGTGAAGTCCACCTCTTATGTGGAGTACAACTGTATTCCTTTTGCTTTGTAGGTCTCTGCCTGGCAGAGATTGAAACACTGTTGTGAAGCACTTTTAGCAGAGAAGCCCTTCAGGCCTAAGAGAGTGCCTAGCAACTCTGAGTGCACACAAGACTCCAGAACTCTGTATTCTTGGGGATAGGTTCAGCTTGACGTTAGAACACAAACGCACTTTGCTGAGGGCTTCTGCGGTTTAAGGTGCAGTATTCCCCGGGAAACAGCTTCTCTCCCGCTTAGCCTTTTAAAGCGAAAGCGGTCAGTTTCATGAATGTGAAGCACTCCACAGAGAAACCTGCTGCAACTCTGTGAGTTTACCAGTGAAGTCCACCTCTTATGTGGAGCACAGCTGTATTCCTTTTTGTTTGTAGGTCTCTGCCTGCCAGAGATTGAAGCACTGTTGTGAGGCACTTTTAGCAGAGAAGCCCTTCAGACCTAAGAAGGTCTGCAGCAGCTCTGAGTGCACACAAGCCTCCAGAACTCTGTATAGTTGGGTATAGGTTCAGTTTGACGTTAGAACACAAACGCACTTTGCAGAGGGCTTCTGCAGTTTAAAGTGCAGTTTTCCGCGTGAAACAGCTTCTCTCCCGCTTCGTCTTTTAAAGCGAAAGCGGTCAGTTTCATGAATGTGAAGTACTCCACAGAGAAAGATTCTGCAACTCCGTGAGCTTACCAGTGAAGTCCACCGCGTGTGTGGAGCACAACTGTATTCCTCTTTGTTTGTAGTTCTCTGCCTCCAGAGATTGAAACACTGTTGTGAGGCAGTTTTGGCAGAGAAGCCCTTCAGGCCTAAGAGAGTGCCTAGCACCTCTGAGTGCACACAAGCATCCAGAACTCTGTATACTTGGGGATAGATTCAGTTTGATGTTAGAAAACAAATGCACTTTGCAGAGGGCTTCTGCGGTTTAACATGCAGTTTCCCCGGTAAACAGATGCTTTCGCGGCTTAGCCGTTTAAAGAGTAAGCAGTCAGTTTCATGAATGTGAAGTACTCCACAGAGAAAGATGCTGCAACTCTGTGAGTTTCCAGTGAAGTCCACCTCCTACTTGGAGTACAACTGTATTCCTTTTTGTTTGTAGGTCTCTGCCTGGCAGAGATTGAAACACTGTTGTGAGGCACTTTTAGCAGAGAAGCTCTTCAGGCCTAAGAGAGTGCCTAGCAGCTCTGAGTGCACACAAGCCTCCAGAACTCTGTATACTTGGAGATAGAGTGTGACGTGAGAACACAAACGCACTTTGCAGAGGGCTTCTGTGGTATAAAGTGCAGTTTTCCCCGGGAAACAGCTTCTCTAACCGCTTACCCGTTTAAAGCGAAAGCGGTCACTCTCATGAATGTGAAGCACTCCAAAGAGAAAGGTGCTGCAACTCTGTGAATTTACCAGTGAAGTTCACTTCTTATTTGGAGCTCCACTGTATTCGTTTTTGTTTGTAGGTCTCTGCCTGGCAGAGATGGAAACACTATTGTGAGGCACTTTTAGCAGAGAAGCCCTTCAGGCCTAAGGGAGTGCCTAGCATCTCTGAGTGCACACCACCCTCCAGAACTCTGTATACTTGGGGATAGGTTCAGTTTGACGTTAGAACACAAACGCACTTTGCAGAGGGCTTCTGCGGTTTAAAGTGCAGTTTTCCCCGGCAACCTGCTTCTCTCGCCACTTAGCCATTTAAAACGAAAGCGGTCAGTTTCATGAATGTGAAGTACTCCACAGAGAAAGGTGCTGCAACTCTGTGAGTTTACCAGTGAAGTCCACCTCTTATGTGTTGTACAAGTATATTCCTTCTTGTTTGTAGGTCTCTGCCTGGCAGTGATTGAAGCTCTGTTGTGAGGCACTTTTCCCAGAGAAGCCCTTCAGGCCTAAGAGAGTGCCTAGCAGCTCTGAGTGCACACAAGCCTCCAGAACTCTGTATACTTGGGGATAGGTTCAGTATGACATTAGAAGAGAAATGCAATTTGCAGAGGGCTTTTGCGGTTTAAGGTGCAGTTTTCTTTGGGAAACAGCTTCTCTCGCCGCTTAGCCGTTTGAAGCGAAAGCGGTCAGTTTCATGAATGTGAAGTACTCCACAGAGAAAGATGCTGCAACTCTGTGAGTTTGCCAGTGAACTCCACCCCTTATGTGGAGTACAACTGTATTCCTTTTTGTTTGTAAGTCTCTGCCTTGCAGAGAGTGAAACACTGTTGTGAGGCACTTTTAGGAGATAAGGCCTTCAATCGTAAGAGAGTGCCTAGCAGCTCTGAGTGCACACAAGCCTCCAGAACTCTGCATACTTTGGGATAGTTTCAGTCTGACGTTAGAACACAAACGCACTTTGCAGAAGGCTTCTGGGGTTTAAAGTTCAGTTTTCCCCGGGAAACAGCTTCTCTCCGCGCTTTGCCGTTTAAAGCAAAAGCGGTCAGATTCATGAATGTGAAGCACTCTACAGAGAAAGCTGCTGCAACTCTGTGTGTTTACCAGTGAAGTCCCCCTCTTATGTCAAGTACAACTGTATTCCTTTTTGATTGTAGGTCTCTGCCTGGCAGAGATTGAAACACTGTTGTGAGGCACTTTTAGCAGAGAAGCCCTTCAGGCCTAAGGGAGTGCCTAGCAGCTCTGAGTGCACACAAGCCTCCAGAACTCTGTATACTTGGGGATAGGTTCAGTTTGACATTAGAACACAAATGCACTTCGCAGAGGGCTTCTGCGGTTTAAAGTGCAATTTTCCCTAGGAAACAGCTTCTCTCGCCTCTTAGCCATTTAAAGCGAAAGCGGCCAGTTTCTTGAATGTGAAGTGCTCCACAGAGAAAGGTGCTGCAAATCTGTGAGTTTACAAGTGATGTCCACCTCTTATAGGGAGGACAACTGTATTCCTTTTTGTTTGTAGGTCTGTGCCTGGCAGAGATTAAAACACTGTTGTGAGGCACTTTTAGCAGAGAAGCCCTTCAGGCAGAAGAGAGTGTCTAGCAGCTCTGAGTGCACACAAGACTCCAGAAGTCCGTATACTTGGGGATAGGTTCAGTTTGACGTTAAAACACAAAAGCAATTTGCAGAGAGCGTCTGCGGTTTAAAGTGCAGTTTTCCCCGGGAAACAGTTTCTCTCGCCGCTTAGCCGTTTAAAGCGAAAGCGGTCACTTTCATGAATGTGAAGTACTCCACAGAGAAAGGTGCTGCAACTCTGTGAATTTACCAGTAAAGTCCACTTCGTATGTGGAGTACAACTGTATTCCTTTTTGTTTGTAGGTCTCTGCCTGGCAGCGATTGAAACACTGTTGTGCTGCACTATTACCAGAGAATCCCTTCAGGCCTAAGAGAGTGAATAGCAGCTGTGAGTGCACACAATCCTCCAGAACTCTGTATACTAGGGGATAGATTCAGTTGGACGTTGGAACACAAACGCACTTTGCAGAGGGCTTCTGTGGTTTAAAGTGCATATTTCCCTGGGAAACAGCTGCTATCGTCGCTTACCCGTTCAAAGCGAAAGCGGTCAGTTTCATGACTGTGAAGTACTCCACAGACAAAGGTGCTGCAACTCTG
>NW_022964004.1:0-1179 GCF_012274545.1 Fukomys damarensis
AAGCCAAATGTAGTCAATACCATGTGTTCTCATCCATCTGTGGAAACCAGCAAGCAGGATGGAATAGGCAAGGGAAAAGGAAAACAGAAAGAGAACAATGCACATAAATGCACAGATAAAGTGAAGTTCTCACTTGTGGTTTTCTTCAGCACAATAAGGTGACTATGTTGGGCAAAACAACCTAATACCTTTCAAAATGAGGAAAGGAAATGAGAGCATGAAATTCCCAACATATAAAAATTTCTGGTGATTGGAAAGATAGAAATGCTTTTACCCTGGTTTGATTAATATACTTGTATGGCTTGTATCCAGATTCCCCTACCCCCAGCCTTGGGCACTCACAGGTCGAGTCTTCAGAGCTGACTGGATCTGGGGTCTGTGAATATAAATTAAGGGGTGTGATTACTAACTTAGTCCTGTGGTTGGCTTAGCCTGTTCCGGGTGTGAATAATGGAAGCTCCACCCTGAGTGTGGGATAAAAGGAAAAGAGCTGCTGCTGCTTCTTTCCTGCTTCCTCCTGCCCTGCCATGGACTGTTTTTCCTCTGCAATGCCCTCTGCCATGCTACCCTGCCTTGGAACAGCCAACTATGGACTGAAACCTCTGCACACTGTAAGATAAAATAAACCTTTCCACCTTTAACTTGTGGAGGTTGGGTATTTTGTCCCATCATGGAGAAATAACTAAGATATATACATTGGGTACATTTCATGAATTACCATAATGGATCCCATAAAGATGCACAAACTTAAAAAGTAACAACTAATATTTTTCATTTTTTAGGAAGCCAAATCTAAGAATGAGGGGTAATTTGGTCAATAGCATGAAGAGTACAGGTCTCTCCCCTTTATGTTCAGGAGACCTGTTTAATTTATTTTCTGCAGAGAAAAGTCTCTCTCATGTTCACCACAGAGACTCTCCAGCCAGATCCTGTGCTAGTGGAGGAAGCAAGAACAGAACACTCTGTTCTCCTGAGAGCTGCCAGTGGGAATGAAGCACTTCTTACAGACTCAGAGTACCAGCCCTACCCCATAGTGCTCTGAGGGGCCCATGACCAGCTCTCCAGTGAAAACAGCCGCCCAGATCCCTGGAGGCTGTGCAGAACCTTCCAGATTCACATCTGGTACCATTTCTTTCTTTCTTTTTTTCTTTCTTTCTTTTTTTTTTTTTTTTTTTTTTC
>NW_022964005.1:0-246 GCF_012274545.1 Fukomys damarensis
CGCCCCCTCCCCAGAGACCTTCCCTGAGCAGCCACCTAAAATAGCAGCTTCCTCCTACTTCATCCTGCCTGACCTTGCATAGCCGCCCCACCAGCTGCTCATTCCCAGTGCCCACCGAACACATAGATAAACGTGTCAGCTGGGAACACCGTGAGGGCCTGGGATTCTGTACCCGCTCACTTGTGCCAGCAGCACCAAGCACGATAGTGAGTACTCAGTGAGCCGGGGTCAGGCACGGGAGAGCCT
>NW_022964006.1:0-293 GCF_012274545.1 Fukomys damarensis
GGGGATAGGCTCAGTTTGAAGTTAGAACACAAACGCACTTTGCAGAGTACTTCTGCGGTTTAAGCTGCAGGTTTCCCGGGGAAAATGCTTCATTTGCTGCTTCTTTCGCCGCTTAGCTATTTAAAGCGAAAGCGGTCAGTTTCATCAATGTGAAGTACTCCATAGAGAAAAGTGTTGCAACTCCGTGATTTAACCAGTGAAGTCCGCATCTTAAGTGGACTTAAACTGTGTTCCTTTTTGTGTGTAGGTCTCTCCCTGGCAGAGATTGAAACGCTGTTGTGAGGCCCTTGTAC
>NW_022964007.1:0-346 GCF_012274545.1 Fukomys damarensis
TGCAGTATAAAAATATTAACTGGAAAATTCCAGAAAAAAATTGTAAGTTTTAATATGCCTACTTTTCTGAGTAATGTGATGAAATCTCATGCTGTCTTGCTCCAGCATTTTTTTTTTTTTTGGCCCAGTGTATCTACAATGTATATGCTACCTGCCCATTAGTTACTTACTTGTATTGCTGTGCTTGGCTCCAACTAACCTGTATTGTACTTAATAGTGATATTAAAACACAAAAAAACCAATGTTGGCAATTTGGATATACCAAAGAGAAGCCACAGAACACTCCTTTATCATCTCAAATATAAGTATAGTACAATAAGATATTCTTAGAAGAGAGAGAGATCTA
>NW_022964008.1:0-291 GCF_012274545.1 Fukomys damarensis
TCTCTCTCTGTGGCAAAGGAACTGATTGCAACATTAAATAGGACAACCCTGGTACATGTCACTAGGAGGTGATCTTTTTTTTTTTGGTACTAGGGATCGAACTGGGGTCCTTGTGCTTGCAAGGCAGGCGGTGGAACCACAGCTAAATCTCCAGCTGGGAGGTTATCTTTGAACAAAAAAATGACAAGGCAGTAAGGGGATTAACCAAGCAGATATTTGAGGAAATATTCCAGAATCTTCAGGGTGAGTTCAAAGAGCCCTTAGGAGCCTGCAAAAGTGAACAGGAGCAAA
>NW_022964009.1:0-226 GCF_012274545.1 Fukomys damarensis
TGTGAAGTGGTGATAATCTATTTTTTTCTTACTTATCTTACATGGTTGATGTGTGGGCCAATCGAGGTAATATGATTTTTTAGCTTGAGTACAATATTGCAGAATGTTGTGAACTATTTATTAATAGTAAGAATAAATATTTTCATTAATTAATGTAAAAAAGTATTCTTTACTGGGAATGCCATTTGCCCCCTTTTGCCATATTGTGGATTTTACTCAGTTCTTC
>NW_022964010.1:0-220 GCF_012274545.1 Fukomys damarensis
CATTTTTCTCCAGAGTGAAGGACACCCTGGGAAGACAAGGACCTGTCCCATTAGGTTCCATTCTTGCCATCTTTGGAGTGTCAACAACAGAAACTATTGGGATCAAAGTTTTCTGAGTTTCACTAAGGAGACTCACGAGCCTCTTTCCAGTCACACCGTTGCCCCTCTAGAAGGAGGGCAAGAAAGTGTGGAGATGGCGTGTGATGACAGTCCGATAATC
>NW_022964011.1:0-934 GCF_012274545.1 Fukomys damarensis
GCACCACCGAGCGACTCCCAGCGGGCTCCATCTGCTCTTCGGGTCGCAACCTGTGCGATGGCCTACTCCAGGCACCAGTCTGGTCCTGGCTTCCGGTGGCCCTGTTCATGCCGCCCGCCAGGGCACATTCCGGAGGGGCCCCACTGCCCATCCTGACACCCACTTGCTGTGGCTCCATGATGCGTCTCATGCTAGGGGCACTAGCACCGCTGCTGTGGCTGGGTTGCTCGCTGGGGGCAGGAGGGTTGGACATGGTGACAGTGGGGTGGCTGCGGAGATGCTGGGCACTGGGGCAGTGGTGTCGTTTCCTCAGCACAGACAGGACAGCTGCGTCTCAAGGTGGAGGCGACTGGGCAGACGGTTGTAAGCCGGCAAGCTGAGTCCTCACTGCCTCTACAGTAAAGGAAGCAAAGGCCTCAGGTCCAGGGAGGAAGGCGGTGCCAGAAAGAGCACAGTGTGCTGCCTGGGCTGGGGAGGCAGGAGAGGGCAGGAAGCTCACCTTCCGTTGGTGGAGGGAAGGGGGTCGGTGAAGGAATAAGGAAGATGCCCCCCCGGAGAACAGGTAGAAGGGAACGAGGTCTGAGAGGGCAGCTGCGGAATCAGTGAAGCAAGAGGGGCTGGGACGGGGAGGGGCCGAGTTGAGCTTCTGGAAGCGGCGGAAGGCAGAGAAAGTCCATTGGTTGGGGGCGGGGGGAGGATGTCAGTGATAGGACACAAATTAGAGATTGGGGTATGAACAATAAAGGGCAGGGGGCATGGCTGAGTGTATGGCGCACCAGCTTTGGCTGGGCAAAGAAAGTCAGTTTCATTGGACGGAAGGGGAAAGTTAATGTGGGGTAGGGGAAGTGGCTTATTGTACGTGAGGAGGGGCAAGAGAGACGGAGAACTTCCATTGGTTCTGGAGCAGGCAGGAAGTCAGTGATTGGACAGAAGT
>NW_022964012.1:0-302 GCF_012274545.1 Fukomys damarensis
AAAAAAAAATTAACAAAGCTTGATACTTTAGTAAAAGTACTTTAATAAACTTTTCAGAACATAAGACTGCATTTCAGGAAAACAAACAGAAAAGCCATTAGTAGACTTCTTGCGACAATAGAAGAACTGATGTAAACCATTTTCATTCCTTGGGCCCTTTGGACAGAGTGACATCAAAGCAAAAAGACTAAAAGTGATACACCTGCCCCTACTTTAAAACATTTTTTGCAGTTATGGAAAGGGTAAAGGCCTTATTTAAGATAAAATGGATTCCACCATCCACTCCTGAACATGTACTGCTC
>NW_022964013.1:0-258 GCF_012274545.1 Fukomys damarensis
AAGGGTAAATTCAAAAGAAAAAATTGAATCTATACTCTGGAGAAAAGCACATATAATTTTTTTTTGGTTAACTGATACTTAGTTATGTACAACTAATTTTCCATATTATGAAATCTAGATAATCTTTCAAACCCTTAAGAAGAAGATGATGGAAATTTTAATCAGAAGGAGGTGTCGGGAGTTTGTCTCAGCTGACATCTTGTCTCCATTCCTCTTCTGTGCATCCCATTGTCTTTAGGGTCCCTGGGGGCGTCCAGG
>NW_022964014.1:0-251 GCF_012274545.1 Fukomys damarensis
CTTTTACACTCAGAAATTCTGCAAACTCATGATCACTATGTCTCCAAAGATAAGAGGTTGATGAATTCATCAAGGTTCCATCAGAATCCCTTCACATGTAGAGTTATCTGCTGGCAGTTTGTAATATGCAAAGACATACTCAGGGTTGGAACAAAAATATTATATAATGTGATTGGAGAGTGACAGGAGCACTCCTGCCATCCATATAGATTTTCCTTGCTCATCTGCCATGAAACTAGAAATTCTAACCA
>NW_022964015.1:0-242 GCF_012274545.1 Fukomys damarensis
GTGCTCCCCCGGCCTGGGATATGTAGTGAAATCACTGTACGCATTTTTGCGAACTTGTTGGAATGGTTGCATCCTTTTGAATGGATGAAAAATAGGACTGTGCTACTAGTTGGAGCCTTCAGTGTCACGAAGGGTAGGGGTGACCAGGCAGGGTCATTGGGCTTTATTGAAGATTCATCTTTTAGAAGGCCCTTCTGCAGATCCTATGAACAACCTGAGCAATACGGTATATCCCAGGCGAT
>NW_022964016.1:0-204 GCF_012274545.1 Fukomys damarensis
GTGGAATTTTATAATGGAAGAGCTGTAGAATATAACAGATAATTATAATAATATAATTTTGTTCTTTTGTTCCTCTGTAGAATAGATTTGAAAATTTGAGAAGAGACTATGGATTTATTTAATTTTTATTTGATGCAATGTATGTACACTGAGAATCTAATTCACTACAGTCATTTATGTATATACTATGAATACAGTAATGAA
>NW_022964017.1:0-227 GCF_012274545.1 Fukomys damarensis
AGTGCTGGGTCAAAAAAGAAATCAGGAAACAATTCTGAAAACAGCTAGACAAAAAAATGAATTCATATCCTATCAAATCTCAAGGAACAAAGCAAAAGCAGTACTAGGATAGAAACTTATAACAAATGTCTACCTTTAAAACAGAAAGTTCTCAAACAACCTTACTTTATACTTCAAGGACCTAGAAAAAGAAGAATAAACAAAGAGCAAAGTTAATGGAAGAAATA
>NW_022964018.1:0-506 GCF_012274545.1 Fukomys damarensis
GGTACACAATAAAAAGGGAGACGCCTAGGCTTTGAAAATTAGACAGTCCTGAGTTCATATTTTCATTTCTTCTGAGTTGTGGCTGAGTGCTTTTGGGCAAATTACTTAACTTCGCTGAATCCCAGTTTTCTGGTCTGAAAAATAGGACCAATAATGATATGAATAAAATCTATAAAACGCTTGTGACAGGGCTGGAGGTGTAGCTCAGGGGCAGACCACCTGCTTAGCATGTGCAAGGACCTGGGTTCAATCTCCTGTACCACAAAAAGAAACAAATGAATAAACAAAAACCTGTCACAGAACAGGAGCCCGAAACACAGGAGTCGTTGCTGTGATTTTCTGAAGTTAACACCACAAATCTGTGCCAGCAAGAGCAACTGCACGGTGTGCTGCAGCCATTTGCCCTGGTTCTAGAGCTGGAGGTGCTTGGACCTGGGTCCAGTCCTTCCTTGCAGTTCGTGGGGCTAATACAGTAGGCTGCGTGGAGGGCTCGTTTCCATGGAGCT
>NW_022964019.1:0-498 GCF_012274545.1 Fukomys damarensis
TGCAAGCTCCAGACCAGCCTGGATTACATAACAGTTAAAAGTAGCCTGAATTGCACAGTGAGACCCCTTCTCACAAAAAGAAAAAAAAATTAAAAACTTGCCTTCATGGAACTTGTAGGACCCTTGTGGTGGTGTGAAAAGTCTAGGGGGTGTGAGAAAACCAGAAAGCCCTGGATTCAGTTATCATCTTAGCAGCTTACTGGCTCCATAGCCTTTCTCAAGTGACTTAACTTTTAAGTGAACAGTTTATTTCCTCATATGTAAAACAAAAGTAGCATTCTAACTTGCTTTAGAGATAAAAATATTGGCATAATGCCTATCAGTGTGTACTCATGAGTATTAGCATTATTTAAAATGATCTTAACATAACTAAATTAAAATTCTTTCTGTGTGTCTCCCCACATCACCACATCAGCTTTTCCCTTTCCAAACCTAAATAATCCCTAGTGGTTACTCAGTCTTTTCCCCTTTCCCAAGCAGATCCATTCAGTAATTTCT
>NW_022964020.1:0-1499 GCF_012274545.1 Fukomys damarensis
AAGGAATGAAGAAAAAAAAAGAATCAAGATAAAATGCACAGGAACAGAATTTCTTATGATGAACGTGATCACTATGTATGTCTAAAATAAATAAATTTAATAAACTAAAATAATAAAAATAAAATTATAAAAGTACTAAGGATGTAGTTCAGTGCTAAAGGGTCATGGATTCAATCCCCAGTTCTACTAAAATATTTCAGTTTTACATACATTGGCTTTTGTGACTAATGTAATAAACATGGGAATACACATATCTCTTTTAGAGATGGTTTCCATTTCCTTTGGATAGATATCAAGAAGTGAAATTACTGATGGCCTCAGGAGTTCCTTTTTTGATTTTTCAGGGAAGTTGGATCCTGTTTTCCATAATGCCTGCAGCAGTTCACAATGCCATCAACAGTATACAAGGAAGGGTTTCTTTTTCTCCGCCTTTCTAAAAATCTACTTGATTTTTTTCTTGATTTTTGATAACAATCATCATAATAGGCATGGAGTGATATGTCTTCTATTTTAATATGTATGTCCTTGATTATTACAGATATTGGATACATTTTCATATATGTATTGGCCATTACATGTATTTTTTAAAATTTTCATTGACTTCTGTCAATATTATTGTTATTGCACTCAATGATTTCTTTATACATTTTGTATATTAACCAATTATCTGATATATGACTTGTGAATACTTTATGCAGTTCAATAGCTTGTATTCAGATTTAGTTGTTTTATTTGCTGTGTGAATGCTTTTTAGTTTAATATAGTCACATTTGTTTAGTTTTGCTTTGTTCCCTGTGCTTGGGGTGTCACAAAAATGTTGCAAACAATACTGAGTCCTTCTCACTTAGTTTTCAAGGAGTTTTATGAGCACAGATCTTATATTTAAATCTTCATGATTAAATTATTATCTACATTATCAGATTTTAATTCAGATTTATTCTTTTGTTTGTGGATATCCTTTTTGTATTTTGTATCTTTCTTGCCCTGTCAAATGCAAGTTGACTATATATAAATAGGTTTATTTCTTGGATTTTGAATGTGTTTTATTATTTTTGTGTTTGGTTTTATGCCAGTGCCATATGGTTATAATTATTATAGCTTTGTGGCATAGTTTAAAATCAGAAGCATGATGCTTCTAGTTTTGTTCTTTTTCAAAATTGCTGAAGCCATTTATTCAGGGTCTTTTGTGCTTCAATAAAAAGTTAGTATTTTAATAATACTTCTATAAAATACTTTTGGAACATTAGTATAGCATGCATTCTAATTAAAGGATAAATTTCTTATAAATACTCTACTATCATCCAAAAAAAGAAAGAAATCTTGCTATTTGTGACAGAATAGAATATGGAGGGAAATGTGCTGGTGAAATTAGTCAGACATAGAATATAAACACCACGTGAGCTCAGTGAGCAACAGAATCCAAAAAAGTTAAACCAGAAGACACAGAGAATGGCAGTTCACAAAGGCTGGTAGTAGAGACTGGGTAGGAGAAAAGAGAA
>NW_022964021.1:0-2383 GCF_012274545.1 Fukomys damarensis
TTAACCCAGAAGCTGTGTACTATTAAGACATTGATAAAAACCTGGAGACACAAATAAAAATATATCACATGCTCATGAATTAGAAGAATTCATATTGTTAAAATATTCATACTACCAAAATTTACCCACAAGTTCAAAATAATCTGCAGATTCAATGCAGTCCATATCAAAATTGTAGTTACATTTTTCACAGAAAAAGAAAAAAGTCCCAAAATTTGTAGGGACAACAAAAGACCCCAAATTCCCAATGCAATCTTAAGAAAGAACAAGACTGGAGGCATCATTTGTTCTGATTTCAAAATACATTATAAATAATATTAATCAAAATGGTATGGCAGGGACATAAAATCAGACATGAACAAAAGAAACAGAACAAAGACCCTATAAATAAACCCCTGCATACATAGTAAACTAATTTACAAAGATAACAAGAATACACAGTTGGGAAGGGAAAAACCTCTTCAATAAATGGCATTGGGAAAACTGTATATTCACTTCCAAGAAAATAAAACAATCCCTATCTTATACTATATGGAAAAATTAACTTGAAATGGACTAAAAATATAAATGTAGCACCTGAAACCATAAAAATCCTTGAAGAAAATATAAAGGGGAAAACCCTTTGACAATGGTCTTGGCAATACTTTTCAGGTAATTTTAAAATTTTTATTCAAATCTCGATGCAGAGATTCAGAAATCAGATTTTAAATTCAGTCTATTTTGACTTGTGGTTTTAATAATGGTCATGGCTATGAATGATACTTCACAAAGATTAACATGTAAAATGAATGAGGGACATCTCTGTGCTTATAAGTCACAGTTTTAATTTTCAACACAACTTGATTATCAAAAGCTTGTTGATGAAATTTCTTTTTACAAATATCAGTGTCTCTTAAACTAACCAGACATTTATTTCATTTTTACGTTTTCAACATTTAATTTAAAATTTAGAGTTTGTACTTTAAAATTTCCTTTAATAGATAAATACTCTATCACCAGAAAACACTGAGTTTATACATACAAAACATTTGGTTGTTGACAAATACCATTTTTGGCTTCGGAAATCACACAATGATAGAAACATTTCCCAATCTATTTTTCCAAATTGCATTTATTGAAATACCTTCCTTACATTTCAAGGAAAAGTTAAGTGTGCTGTTTTAAGTTTATAATCAATAATTTATCAGTAATTCATTATCACCAGCAGAACTTTTAACTTTTAAAAGCAAAAGCATAATTTATCTTGAAGTTCAATGACTCCTTAAGCTTTGTGACACAGATCATTTGTCATATCATTGCAGAATATGATGGGGCTTATATCTAAGATATGAGCCAAGACTCCACTTAACCAGGCCACAAAAACTTCAACATATTCCAATTTTCTAAAAGCAACCTACCTAAAATACATGTCATTGTTAACCTTTCCACATAGTGTAACTCTCAGACAACTTAAGGAAAATTCACCTATATCATGAGGTATAGTGAGAACATCAGCATATTAAACATTTATAAGTTTTAAACTCATTTCTTTAAAGACAATTAGATGAATGGATAGATAGATAGTGTTCTAATATCACTATATCTTTCAAGTTGTATTTTGAATTTCACTTTGAAGATCATTGACCTGATGTATAATTCAATGCCTCCCGATATTTTAGGGCTTAAATAATTAGAAATTTTCTATTGTAGTGTCCCATATTTTGAGGATATCAATGTCCTTTTTCCTTGCTTTGAAAAAAAAATCTGCTGTTTGTATATAACTTTGTCAGAGAAAACACAGTCAAATTAATATCCAATTTTTATCTCAGCCAAGAGTCTCCAGAGAGGCAACACAACACAAAGCAAAAGAAAGACATGGAAGTAAGACTTAAACAGAAAGCACAGGACTGGGATGGGCCACACAAAGCATGTGGTGGCAAGTACCCCAAGCTACCAGGACCATCAGTATTTATTGATTACACAAGCATGAGTAAGAATAGGGTAGGGGAATACATGTGATATCCAATGATATCAGCTGGCATAGGTAGGCTTGTGTAAAAGGGATAAGGCATATTTGCAAATCAAGCAGAACAGACCAAAGGTAGGTCGAGGTTAACTAGCAAGCTACTGAAACAATTAAGGGAGCGATAGCCCTAGGAATGAAACGTGATTTAGAGCCCCAAGGTCCTTGGCCATAATGTTATCTCACATAAAAGCCCTGCAGCTTCACAGATCAGGATTGGATCTCTGTGGAAGCCATTGGTAGGAAAGCTGTACTAGCCTGCACATGCTCCTGTGGATCAGTTAGGCTTCTGCCCTGCTCTGAGTACATTGTAGTTAATTATGGAAGAAAATCTCTATTCCATACTCCAGCCTGCTCTAAACCAGGAGGATCTGCCAGAAA
>NW_022964022.1:0-730 GCF_012274545.1 Fukomys damarensis
TATAAACTAATACAGTTGATTTTTTTTCCTTTGCTATATGAATGTCTAGCCAATATTCTGTACCGATAGCTTACTGATAAGTCAAGAAGAACTGAAAAGCATAAGTATCCACGTGAACAGAGTTGGCTAAAATGCAGAAAATGGGGTAGGATAAGATTAAGAGCACTGAGAATTTCAAGATAGTGGCAGTAGAGCAGGAAATCAAGCTGCAACACTTTTTTAGTAGGTCCCCATCTGAGTGTTCAAGTCCCATGCCCATGAAGCCAGCCCAGCTTGGGGATCTATGGATCTTGGATGGTTCTTCAGAGTTCCCTGATGGAAGGGAAATGTGCTGGGCTTTGAACCTCCATATCAATTGGTCATGGGCCTCAATCAGCCCATGGAAACTTGGGAAGAATAACTTTGGGCAAGACAATCTTCTGTGTCCATGGGTGTGGAATGCAGCTGTCAGTGGCCCAAGTGCCTCATATTTGGGGATGCTTGCTGGCTGAAGAGAGGATGTGGGTGATTATACCACTGAAGTCACCACATCAGGCTCCCAGCTTCCCAGAACAGAGGCTTACAGAATGAGAAAGGACAGTGCTCTTCACTTGGAAAGACTCTTGTGAGATGGCACCAAGACATAGACTTCTGCCCTTGATTTCTGTCTTCTTATGGCAACAGCCTTTCTTGTTCATGTCCTCACACACACATGGTGTATTTCTAGGAGAGCTATTGTCCTATGCCATAA
>NW_022964023.1:0-209 GCF_012274545.1 Fukomys damarensis
AGCAACCTCTCAGAGATTCTTCACATATGTAAAAAACTCTTTGATGGGACAGGGATTCTGAGGCCCATTTTTCTTTCCTTTCAACACAAACAAGCATATGGTAGTACTATGCAAAGTCCATTTTACCAAGAATGATAAAGAATTATCTAAAACAAATTGCCAAGACAAATACATATGATAGAATGGAAAGTTAAAAGAACTGCATATAC
>NW_022964024.1:0-1352 GCF_012274545.1 Fukomys damarensis
CCACTAGTAATTTTGTGTGTGTGTGTGTGTGTGTGTGTGTGTGTGTGTGTGGTACCAGGCAGGTTATTGGACCTAGAGCTCTTCTGCACTGAGCTCCATCGCCGTCCCTTTTTATATTTTTTATTTTGAGACGGGGTTGCTCAGTTGCCCAGGCTAGACTCAAACTCTTGAGCTTCCTTCCTTAGCCCCTCAGAGTGCTGGAATTACAGGCATGTACCATCATGCTAGGTTAGTAAGTTTATTTTAAAGGGACAATTTACTGATGGAATCAAGAAGTAGTGTGTTGGGCTGGGGATTTAGCTCAGTGGCACTGCACCTGCCCCATAAGCTTAAGATCCTGAGTTTGATCCCTGGTACTTGAAAAAAAAAAAAAAAAAAAGAGCTCATAAGAAGTAGTGAGTTAATTTGGTGTGATTTGTAAACTTGGAAAATTTCTGATGTGTAGAGAAACTCAGTATTGTTTCAGTTTGAGGCCTATCACTGTGAAGCTACATGAAGTTAAACACACACGCACACACACACACACACACACAATTTACCAAAGATACTTTTCATATTTTAATAAAAGTGAAAATACTGGTGTGCTTTTAAAAGAACACTACGGTTAGTCTGTCAGTTCTTAGCTTGATTTGACTGTTGCCTAGTATTTTTATGTTGAGCAAATTTTTCCTCCTCTTATTTACCTGTTGATGACATTGTATCCAGTTGACCTCCAGCTTTGCTCTTTAACTTATAGCAGTTTTAATGTGCTTGACATTGGCCAAGGCAATAGAAAAGAAAGGAAATAAGTTCCTTGCATAACTCATTGCTAGTAATTGATATTTTTCTAAACTTTTTTTGTTGTACTAGGGTTTGCATATGAATTGGAATGTTTTCACGGGATACATGTAATGAATTAGGAATTAGCTGCCCATGAAAGATGGGGAATATTATTTGGATAGGTTTTTTTGAATCTTAGTATTCAGGTGCCATCTGTTGAGATACTTGAAGTAATATTATTTATTCTTTCAATATTTACTCAAGAGATATATTATAGTATTGCTTAGTTGTAGACTATTAGCACTGAAAGGCATTTGGATGTTAGAGGTTAAAAACCATGTCCTTCTACCATACTCAGAACAATCCCACAACAGGTTTACATACAACAAGTCAGGTGCTGTATTTGTAGCATAGGGACTATTCTAATAGTTCACGGTAGAAGTATTTACTGTTTCTTTAAGAAAGAGGGTCATGTGCTTGGTTTACAGAGTGGGTAGGGTTTGAATAGATGAGAGAAGAGCATATTAGGACAGAGCAATAGTAGTACATAGAGCAAGGCATTTGTGGGGCAACTTTTGCTAGAGGCTTTGAGA